>NC_057868.1:44847624-44902224 GCF_019740435.1 Gambusia affinis | reverse complement strand
TACCCTGAACCGTTGCAAATAGAGGCTGTTTCGACCTTTGACCCTGCCCATCACATATAAGAAGTCGGGTGTGAGGACAAACGGTGCCCGCTCCCTGTTCACGCCAAGGAAGTGCTTCCTGTTACCCAGGATGTGACCGAAGTCGATGTGGAACAAGTTTCCTGTGAGGAGGAAGGAGAAAGAAAAATCAGTCTGGTTTCATCCATCACAGAGCTTCATTCCTCCTAAGTGTTTTTTTTACTCTGTCGCTTTTTCAAAATTATTTTAAATAAACATTTATTTAAAAAAATGTTGTTTTTTTTTAAATTTATTTTATTAATGCACACACATCCAACAGAACTTGCTGCCTACCTTGGTCTGTGATCATGATGTTGTCGTTGTGTCTGTCTCCTATTCCCAGGACGTAGGTGGCCACGCAGTATCCTGCACAGGACTTCACAAACCTCTCCACCGTCTTATAGTGCTGCAGTCACACAAACAACAGCAGTCTGAGAGTAGATGAAGCAGCACGTCTTCTAATCTTCTTCAATTCTTTCCTGGTAACAAATTCAGTTTCTATATGATGATTTTTTAGGAATTAAATTAAATTAAATAGATATCTGCAGAATCTAATCCTCTAGTGCTGTCACCAGCAAACTATGAAATCCTAGGAGCCATTTTTGCCTTTAGTCTAGCAAAGTATGATTGGTTTAGAGGCACCAGTGTTACTTGACCCTCTTCTTAATTTATTTATTTTTAAAAAGACAACTCAATATTTTTTGATAAGTATCTACTTTGTGATTCTTTTTTTTTTCTAAAATAACCCAGTTATGTTTCAGTTTTTAAGTTTAAAAGCAAAGAAAAAAAAATCATTTGCAGAAAACAAAAAGGTTCTTTCTGTGAGATGTTTCAATTTATGGAAAATGAGAGAAAAACATAATGACAAAATAGATCTGAAACAATGTCGCTGCTTTTTTAGTGTTATTACGTCATAGAAAATTGATGCATTACAGGGGGAAAAAACCCCATCAATAAGCATTTCTTATTAAATTTATGTTGAAGAGCCACTTGTGGCTCCAGAGCATCCCTGGCATCTCTGCCATTATTCAGTATTCTAAAGCTCAGCTGGCTCTCAAGGATTCCAAGGTCACGTTAGAAAAGAAGCCATTCATAAATTAATTGGATGATAAAATTAAGTTCAGATACTAAGGAGAAAATGACAAATAGTGGACAGAAATGGGTCTTCCAAATGGACTATAAGAAACATCATTTCAGCTGGAAAGAGAATGGAGGACCATAAAGTTGATGATTTGGAAAGGCCTGTTGGGTTGGATTGCATAGAATAGACGGACCAAAAGGACACATTTTATATAATAAATATTATTAAGCACAATAATTGACTGACTTGAAATTGCTTGAAATTGACAAAATGTATTTTTTTGTTGTTGAAGATTTCATCCATGGATCTCCACTTAATAGTTATAAAGACTCAAAAATGAACCTTGCAAAAGAATTCACATCCCTTGAAATTTCACTGTTCTATGCATTTCATTATATTTTTACGTAACAGACCTACACAAAGAAGATCATTGGTATTAATTAGAAGGCAAATAATGCAAGGAGTTAGACTTATTTTATTTTACAAATAAAAACCTGTAAAAGTGTGTCTGAGTCTACCGGACACTGTCAAGGCTTAGTTTTGTAATTTTGCACTATTTTAATCAATTTAAACCTAAGCCTGGTTTTACTTAGTAGGAAATGTTTTGATTTTTATCAACAACCAAAGGTTTCACTATGCTTTCAAATCTGTAGTGAAAAGTACTTCTGCTTCTGTTTCACTCACTATTTCCTGGAGTGGACACTTGGACTTGAGCCACTCAAACAGAGCATCGTTTCTGAAGGCTCCAGTCGTTCCGCCGTGGCTTCTCTGCACCGCAGCAATGGTCGCTGCGTTCCTCACTATTTCAATCATTCCTTTGGAAAGAGATGATTTAGAAACCCTTTGAAAAAATCAATTTGTGTCAAATAAATATTGAATTTAAAAGTAAAAATTCCCTTTCATCTGGAAACCATGAAAAAGGAAGTTGCCTTTGAATGGACATAACTTGACGGACTAGTTTGTTAGGTGTTTTTCATCCCGTTCTGACCATGAGTTCTCTCTTCATAAGTAAGCTTTCAGCATTCCTGTGTGCCTCACAGAGTAACAGAAAGCATTCCTTCAAAACAGAATTGTCTAAGCATAAAGAAACACACCAATGTTTTGTCCTGTGGAGATGCATCCATATGGAATCAGGTTAAGGTCCAGAGATTGTTCCTGCCAGATGGACTCCATTACCACCAAGGTCTAAACACGAAAGCAAACAAATCCACGATAATCCATTCAAATGTAGAACAATATTCTTCAAGAAAATTAAAGTAGCAGATGATCTGTGTGACCTGGATGACCAGCATGTCCTGTCGGAGGTCGTCTCCCTCTTTGAAGATAATCCCGACGGGTGTGCTGGAGGTGGGCGATGGCATTGGTGAGAACTCCAACCACAGAGGCTTCTTCTTTGAGGCCATCACTTTGCATTTGTCCAGCTGCAGCAGAAGGATTCAGAAAAAGTCCCATTAGTTTTTTTCTTTGGGCTCCAGTTTAGTATCTGCTTCATTTCAGCCCCTGTAAGATGCCTGGACCAGCCCAGTTCTTAACCCATACATCCTTACTGATCTTCTCCAGAGGATGATTTGAAATTTTTAAATGTTGATTCCTCAACTAAGCAAATTATTTGTTGTTTGCCTTCACTTGTTCTCTTTTTTGGTCTTTACATCCTTTAATAAAGGTTTGCCTGAATATTAAGGACTGACTAAAACTCAGATTATCAGAAATATCCAAGGAGCCCAGTGGAGAAATGAAGAGAAGAATTCTGGATTTGCACAATTTGGAAAAGATTTTTAGAGCTAATTTCAGCAGAATGTCACACGAGTCACCACTTCACCATGATCTGGTAGAAGACCCAAACTCTCAATGCTTTAATACAATCCAATACAAAGTTTGGCTTTTGATTTATTGTGTTTATATTTGTAATATTTCCTTGTTTATTTGTATCAGTGTAGCTCTTGCCATCTTCTATTCGGTTCCCTGAATTGATTATTGTTCAAAAGGTCCAAAATGGAAAAGTTTCAATTCAATTCAGATTTGTCCCAGAGGAGCAAGTTCAGTTACTTTCACACAATTCAGACCTGATATTGGCCACATGTCCTGGGTAAAACTAGGCTGTTAAGACTGATTATTATGTAAAAGTCTAAACATCTTTTGGTAAAGTCAAAAAATAAAACCCCAGGACTAAAAATTGTTTACTCAGCATGCCATGTGAGCCATGCGCACCTCATTTTCTAACACAAAGAAACCCACTGTAACAAGACCTACCAGAATCGTTCCTACTTTGATGCGGGGGTCAAAGGGCAAGAGGAATTCGTTTGGCAGATCACTGCTTCTGAGGAGCTCCTGCAGCTTGAGTGGAGCTGAGAAAAAGCAACGACACAGATTAATTTAAGAAATAAACCCTTAATGTTGAAACATTCATCAGCCTGTTTGCATACGACACATGCTGACTGTGTTTGGCAAATCTGTGGTGTGAAAATCTCTACTTTTGCTAAGTGTCAGGAGAACAGCAGGTGTGAAGAGGGTTTCCTCTTAACAGATGAGCCTGGTCCGACTGTGTGGAAGTGGGATTTTGTTAAGTTTACACAGAGAGACATTTTGAGATTAGACAAAAGTCAAGATAAAAATTATATTGCATATCAGAAGTTCACAAAAAGGTTCTGTTCTGTTCCACGTTCTAAAATGAAGCATAACCTCAAGTGTAAAAAAAAAAAAAAAAGAAAGAAAGAAGGTTATCATTGAAGTCGGCCCCCACTTTCTTCAAAATTCAACGAAATTGGTGTCAAGCATTTGTGTTTTGTTCTTTGCTTTAAGAATGGCCAGTTACATTTCAGCTGTCAGTAGTTTTGTCACAGATCTGAGGGTTGGTGCTAGGAATGGGAAGGTGGGAAATGCTGATGGTGTCGGATTGCTGGTGGTTCTCACAGGACCTCTCTCCTTCCCCACTTGATTTGCCTAGTGTGCCCAATGTACTGGGTGACACAATAGTAAAGGTTGGTTCTCTCACTGGTGTATCCAATTGGCCATATAGGTTATGGAGGTTACGGCTCTTTCTCTTGGCAACCATCGCCCAATTAGCTGCAGAAATCAGCATGTGTTATTGGTCCAGGTCGTGGCAGAGCTGGCTCTTCCTCCAGGCCTTGGTTCTTCTCTTGAATTGCATTTCTCTGTTCCACTACTATGTGTGCTTGACGATGTACTTTTGACTTGGCTTTGTATCTCCAACGGTTGTTTTGGCTTCCTGATGGATCTGCTCTTTGGCCTCATTCTGCGTCCTGGGTTGTAGTTACACCGAAGTCCATCAATCCATCCTCAGGTTGTTCCGTCTTGCCTGTCTCCATTAGTAACCATTTAAATGTCTTTTAGGACACGATGATTGCAGCTTCACATTCTGTTAGCAGGTCATTGTCTTCAGTAAGAAACTGAAAAGGGCTTTTGCTTAACTTCACTTCTATTAAATCCGACTTTCAGATCATTAAATAGAACCTATAATCATTTTATATTATCCCCTTTTTCTTTCTATAGACGTCTGGATGAAAGGCTGTCCTCACAAACTCTTTTCTAAGAGCGCAGCATTAACTCTGACACTAGACTGACCAAGGTGCCATTTTTATCATTCACTGTTTTACTTCCAATATAAAACCTTGACTTTTATATCCCATAAAATATTATTGCTATTTTATGGGATCAACACATAATGCAGTGTGTAATTGTCAAGTAGATGACAAATTATTCTACCCATCTATTGTGTCTACCTGCTGGTCCTTGCTGGACAGGTTGTCAGTCTTAACTGTTGTCTCCAACGCCTCTTAATAGAACAACCAACTATCCTCAGATGTCTTTGAATAAGTAACAGCGTCCTTATTGTCCACATGGGACACTAAGGACACATAAAAGCTTTCAGACACCACAAGACATATTGACTTAATTGGATCTCCAACCTGAGGAAGGAAGATCTGTTTTGTCCGGGTATAATCTCTTGACAATCATCGCGACTTCCTGCAGGGCCTCCACCGCCTGCACCTGCTGGGTGAAGCTGTGGATCATGGCCTGACCGCAGCCCAGCAGGTAGGCCTCCAGAATCACTGCCATGCGTTGGCGGAAGTATGGGCACCCTGCGACCTCACTGCGCACGTACCAGAAGAAGAAGTGGCCGATTCTCTTGCTCTGGAGAGAAAGAAAAAAGTAAGATCCTCAGAGAAACAGTTGTGTATGGCAAACATTTTCAACATTGATGTATTGATGGGGTGGAGGCTGAAATATGCTTTTGTTATTCCTGACAATGTCCCATGAGGATTTTCTATGCTTTTATGCCAACGTTTTAGTAACATCTTCATAAACCATAACCATAAACCTCTGCCTTTTTTAACTCTCTGCAGCAGCCAACTAGAAGTCATCACAGCATCACTCCTCTACTAATCCTTTAAGAACGTTTTTACCAGCGTTGCACTGAGAAATGGCTCATATGAGGAGTTTGGAGCTGCAGCTCAGAGGAGGAGCTATGCCTCAAAGACTAGTGCTATGGCTACCCTGGTGGCGGCGCAGCTGAATGGTTGCCATGGAAAATTTTAATATTTCTCAAACGTGTGTGAAAGAAATCAAGGCAGGTATGTTTTTGACAAAGGAATAACGTCACATAAAGTAAAACTCCAAAAAGTTGATTTTCTGCCCCTTGAAGACGCCGTTACTTATTATTTCTCACTTTGCAAATGATTGCAGTGAGGTCCAGAGTTTCGTTTATTCCTTTTCATTCTTTTTTCATTTAAAAAGAAAATGCTCATAGAAAACATTCAATGAGTAAACGCTGCTTCCTCCATTAGAAACACCATGTGATTCCCTGAGCTGGTGTTTACATGTCATAATCTATTTCATCATTCTGAGAAAGCACACAAAATACCCAGAAATTCTATTTTGACAAAACAATGATCTAGTGTTAATTAACGTCTCTCTCGAAAGTTGACATCTTTTGAATAAACGTACCTAATTTAATTAACTTGCAGCAGGCAAAGCAAGACGGAAGAAAAAAGTTCTAACCTTTCAAATGTTCAAAAATACTCTTAGCGTTGTGAAATCCACATTCGCTGTTATGTTATGTACATCAGTATATCTTTGCCATGTAAAAGACAACATCATGATTTATACTGTAATGAGAATGCATACAACCTAAACATTTTCACAAAGTGTGGTAATTATTTTACGGTATAAATATAAATTCACCTGCTGAACCAGAAAACTGCATAGTTCAGATGCTGTCTGCTTCTTTTTCTCATTTAAACCTCACAACAGCTAAAGCTTAAATAAATCCATGGAAAATATACAGTGAAATTAGCTAATCGAAATCTTGATTTTTGTAAAAACAAAGGGTCTCATTAGGTTCAAGAGGGTAAGTAGAATATCAGCAGGATCACGTCTAAGAATAGAAGAGCGTTCAGCAGCTTGCTGCTCTGGAACAGCAGCGTTCTAACACATGTCAAGAATGCAATTACTAACCCATGACTTTAGAAAAGAAATTATGTCCATTAGTCTGGTAAGGCCATCAAAGCCGTTCAAGTTCTATGATGTAAAAAGATTCTACAGTGAATAAGTTTTCTCTCTTCTTGTGAGAAAGAATATTAACAATGACAGAACATTTAAGACAGCTGCTCATTTTTATTGAAGTGGCTCTCAGATTTACCCCAAGGTCAGCCACCGACATGCTTAGGAATGAAAAAGAAAATGGTTCACATTCTACCTGGCTTATTCCACATGTTTTCAAAATTCCAGTTTATTGGGAGTCCATTTAGAAAACATCTAACACTATCAGGTGTTCTCACATCTGAGAGTCCAGGAGACTCGGTTTGATTGGGGACCAAAATTGCAACATTTTTTTCATTTTCTGCTTGTGTGGTCCACTTTCACACTGCACTGTGTCAGATAATCTAAACCCTTGTAAAAACCCACTGCGCCAAGAACTACTGAAGGAAACAACATGAAAACCTCGGAAGAAGTGTTTACATGTTACATGACATGTAAACAAAAAATGGGTCAGATTGTGGCAGTTGCAGAATTTCTCTTTTGGCTTTGGTAAAAGACCACAAGCCATTTCTGCCTTTATCATTACACTGGCATGTTTGGTTTGGTTATATTTGCCCAGAATGTTCTGCAGTTTGTTTACTGCTTTTGCAGCTGTCTCAGGTCCGCTTGCCGTTTACATCTGCAGTCACATGCACATTCACACCTCCCAAAATGAGCCGGACTTTCCAGGCAAACAAACTGGAGTTTGATTAAAGCAGACACATGGCTGGTGTGAATGCAGCCATCTTTTAAAAAAATAATAAAAAAAGGTTTGCTGTTAGTAGAAAAATGATACAAAACATAGTGGAAAATCCTCAGCAGAGAGGTTAAACACAGAACCAAGCTGTTACAATGCTTCTGTTGAAGCACAGACCAAAACTCAAGATTAAGCCAAAATGTATTTTTCCCATCACGGTATTCATCCTTGAAACTTAATACTTTAACAAAATATTTCTTTGAGTAAACAGAAAACAATTCAAAGGTGCAGCAGCAATAAATCAACAAACTGTTGCACAGTTTCATTGGATATATCAAGTGAAACAAAAAAATCCCACGACTCACCCGCAGAGCTCTTTGAATAAGATAACGAGCAAGAAAACTGTCGTGGTAAGGCTCCACCTTCAGGGTCTGCAAATACAGAAAGGTTTTGGTCACTTCCTGGTTGTCACTCAGTAGATTCCAATCTAAAAGGGAGAAAACTACTGTGTAACTCTGCATTTTTCACATGAAGCTCACAAACATACCTGCACCAGCTGTAGCAAATATTTGAGCACATCACCATTGGGTAAACTCTCCAGTCTCTTTACCGCTAGTTTCCTGACAATCTCATCTGGGAAATCCATACTTAGCAGCTCTAGCGCCACATGCACATCCAGTTCCCCAGGATCCCAGTTTCCCAGTAGCCAGTGCACGTCCTCCACCACCCTGCGATCCAACCAGTTAATATTGCGCAAGAAGTGGGGAAGGTTGCAGCCATACTGGACACTCTCCTCCCGAAACCTCTTGAGGTAATCCCTCTTGGTGTTAAAGACGGGTGATGGAGACCTCAGAGTTACCTTGTCAGTCTTTGGAGGCAGAAGAAATTTTCCGTGTGGAGAAAGGGAATCAGTGGCGGGTGAAGTGCACTGGGTTGAGGATGTAGATTTGTCAGGGAACAGGTCAGAGGTTGGACTGTCAGACTCATCATTGTGGCTGAAGGTGTTTGGGAGGACCACGGGGAAGCTGTAGCGGTCTAGAAGGAAGCTGATGGCCATGGATTCATCTATATGTGGGTTTGTAGCGGAGGACAGCTTATCGGCTTGGTAGGTGATGGCTCCGTCCTCCAAGTCAGGATAGGACCACATGTGCAGGGTGTAGGGACCCTGACTCAGGACAGACCTGTAGGAATGAACAAGCTCATCAGAGTTCACTGGCATTTTATAAACTGTGCTGTTCACATGCATTTAAGTATGTTTTGACAACAACAACAAAAAGACAACATTTACTATAAATTCTCATTGAAACTCAGAATTTCATCTCCCCAACTACATTCTCATGCTCATTCTGGGTGGTGTTAATGTGTTTCCAGTCTTACAGGAATGTAAAGTGGCTCCAGTTTCTCAGTCTTCCTGGAGTTCTCCTGTAATCTGAACAAGCTTTTGCCAAGAGGCCTGATCATAAACCCAAACCAGCTCAGTTGATTTTTTTTTTTTATGTAAAAGACGGAATCGACTCCAGCCTCTACTGTGATCAGAATAAAATCATAAAAATAAAGACTTCTGACTTGATTTTGACTCCTGGCTTAAGACTTGACTCCTTCAAACATGTATGAGCAGGAACGGCTCTTGGCAGAGGGCACATATGTAACTGCCAAGGGCGTTTATATACATTTATATTTTTAAATGTCCTCTTGTCATGTTATTACTGTAAACAGAACAGGATAATGTCACTTTGAATTAAATAGTGAAGAACATAATCTTTGCATCCTTTTAAATGACACTGGTGACCCGTCCAGGGTTTACCATGGACGGGTAAACCCTGGACGCCTCTCACCCATTGACCACTGGAGATGGGGGACCAGCACCCATCACGACCCTGAAAGGAATAGCGTACATGTATGGGTGTGCACAACTATGTATGTATTCCTATTAAATTGATGTTTATGGAACCTTGTTAAATCCATACCAGAAAGAATCGGGACAGTTTTTAGGGCGAGATGATGTCCAAGATGTACAGCCGATTATATACCTCCTTAGATAAGTAACATTTATCATTGTGTCTTTTAATGGTCAAAGTAAGAACACCACCATTGTTGAATATATAAAGATGTAAAATCTTCTCTAATATTCTGTATTTGATTTTATGCATGTCTTCCCCATGAATGAAACATTGTCATAAATGGGGAAAAGAAGTCACTTGTTTAACTTGTTAAACAAGTAAATGGCTTAAGAGGATAAAATATTGCTTTAGAGCAGATCAAAAGTATAATCCTGAAAACTTTTTTTGTTTTGTTTTTACAGTTCATGCTGTCTCTAAAATATGTTGATTTAATAAGATTCTTTACACAGTTTACAGTTGGGCTCAGCTTCATTCACTACATGCCAGTCTGTTGACCCACTTGCTCCATTGTTTTGATATTGTAGCCCCACATTTCCCAGACTAATGTACAGACTAATGTTTCACAGGCACAATGTGTTCAGAGTTCTCGTTATTTACAATTTACACATTAAATTAGAACCTCTATGGATAGTACACTTTTTTCCTGCTACCTTTATCATAATAAGGAAGGTGAAATCTTAAGAGGTTTCCAACAAATGCACTGAAAAGCTGCAGTAGGGCTAATTTAATTAGGCTCTACATAGGAAATCAAGTCTGTGATTCAACAATGTTATGCCCTGAAGTGACATTTTATTAGGAAAATACTGCATACTTTAATACCTACAGAGTCTTTATCAAAACCTGCAACAGTTTTGATGTTAGTGAGTTGCAACATGCAAGTCCAAACTGACAAGGAGAAGAACACGGATGGTGGCAAGACACTAGAGAGAAGTCACACAGGCAAGGCTGCCATACTCAGGCTACACCAAAACTAATGACCACCACCAGCAGGCACGGCGAGTGAAGAGTTTTCACAGAGGCAGACTGAGACAGGATCAAAGCAGCAACCCACTGACTGCAGGACAAAATCCCACCACCGGTGTCACCGTTGTACAACGTTTTAATGCAAAATACAGAAAAATCTAAAGATTTACTAAGAGTAATACTACAATATAATGCTAAAGTAGACTGAATTAACTCTAAAAGTTAACTAAAGTTCTAAAAAGGTTCTAAAACTCACCGGTGATCTATGAGAAGGAGGTTGACAAAGTAAAGGATCTTTGTCTTTCCTTTTTGCGTGTCTGTATGCTTGTTGACTGAAACCTTGGAGTCTCTGGAGAATCCTGGCTTTGGGTCCCTGGTTGTTGGAGAGGCGGCCAGCACAGGCATTAATGGTAAAGCTCAGCTTGACTCCACGAGGAGGTCCCAAGGAGAATGTCAAATTCCAGCCACTCATTCCAAAGTACTTCGTCTCCAAAGATCTTGGGAAGGGAGGATACTGAGCAGAGGACTTTGCCGCCGTAAAGTATGGATGCTTCAACATAGACAGACTGAGGGGGCTTGTTTGGCAGTTGTGGAATATCAAAGCCGAGCAGTTTCACTCTAAACTTTCTGTTGCAGTCCCACAAAGAAATCATGAAGATGTCATCCAGATCTTTGCCTAGGAGACTCAGATCATCATGGGAGCTGAACTGACCACTGAAACCATCAACAAGTGGCCAGTCTACAAATGTGACAGTGTCTGCAGCAAGTTGTGAGACAGGAACAACAGAAAGGTGGAGATCCTGATTGGCTTTCAAACACTGTCGAACCCAGAGGAAATCACAAAGACTGTTTTCACCAGACAAGAACTCCTCCCTCCCTGAGAACTTCAAAACCAACTCTTCAGAAGTGTTATATTCGACCCGTTGATCTGCCATAACCCTTCTAAAAACCTCAAGAAGAACATCTGGAGTTGCCTTCAAATTAACCTGTATGCTGAAGCTGATCTTGCTCTTGTAGTGCAGGGTGAGACAAAGCTTCCTGTTTAGCCATTCTTCCAACTCATTAGGGATGGGTGCCTGGGTAACCCAGGGCTCTGTGGCATACAGAAACTCATCCCGATTCCTCAGCTCCAGCCTTCGTGGAGATGCCAGCTTCCTGCGGGTGAGTGTAAGTTCACCAAGTCTGTCTGACGCCTCACTGTCCAGGTCATGTCCAATCAAGTAAGTCAAACACTCCTGTTGACTTTTCTTTTGTTCTGAATCACCAGACACCAGAGGCTTTGCTACTATGTGCGCCACTAGACACATAGAATCATCATGTGACCATGGAATATCTAAAGTACGGATGATCTGACAGTCATCATGGGCTTCATACCAGTCGTCCCCTCTGGCATACAACAGGATGTATTTCTCAGGATCCAATAATGCAAATGGATCAGGATGGCAGTTTTGTTCTTGTGCCTGAAAAGATACAGACATTTCAGCACTGTTCATAACACACCAGATGGAAGTAGCCAAAAACCATACTCAAGTAATAGTGGCACTATTTAAAGTCATGTTTACTCAAGTTAAAGCAAAAATTAGGTGTTTGAGAAATTCCACAAGTACGAGTAATAAAGTATTTCATTAAAAGTCTCAAAAATCAGCCACAACAGTGAATGTACCTTCATGTAGATGCGTAGCCTCAACTGGCTGATGGTGCACTGCGCAGGGAGGATGACAGTCACAGACTCATAATCGCTGTCTACACTGATGCCTTCGTCAGGCCTAAACTCACAAATAAACTTCAGGTTGTTCTCTGAGCCACCTTGAGTTCTCAGTTCAGTTGGGGAGCCGACACAATGTGGAGGATCCATCAGATTTGGGAAGACTGCAGTAGCCATTGCAATATTAGAAAAACCTGAGCAGAAACAAAAAGACATTCAAGGGTTAATGTTGATAACAATAGTTTTTAAAATGTTGAAAATAACATAGCAAGAAGAAAGCATGGCAATTATAAGACTTTAACCTCACAAAAGCTGGTGCTGAGTCCCTGAGAGATTCCACTTGTATGTTAGTGAGAGACTGTCTTCCTCTTTTTATTACTGCTTTTGAACTTCCTCATTCCTCTGCACAAAGGTAGATACTGATAATTATTTACTGACAAAATACAGCCGACTTCCTTCTTCTCCTTTAACAATTAAAGCAAAGACTATGACATTTTCACAGCTACAGACACAAAGAACACTACCAGCCAATTGGAAAAAAGCGGAAAATCTAAACTTCTGCAATACGGCTTTAAATGAGACATGTAAACAGACCAGCAGCCCTCCAAGATTTACTGGAATAGTAGAAAAACCCGTTGAAGCTGTTTGGCTCAGTAGTTTATGACAGTATGATCTAATGGAATGCAGCTGCACTTATGCTTCATTTGTTTTGTTATTTTTAGTTTCATAAATGTGTTTAACTTTTTTTCCATTTCTAACAGACAACAATAATGGAAACAACTCTGAGCATACAACATCACCGCCAACCATTCACAACCCTGAGCAGATGATCGGTGAGCCAGACATAAACGACAAACAGAGCAGATTAGTGAACCTAAACATCCTGTTCTGCCATCTTCAAACTTCTTTAACCAATGACTCAGATTTAGCATCAGGTGGCTGCAGGGCTGTAAAGGTGCCCATAAAAATGTGTTTATTGATATTTAAGCTGAGTTTGTTTACAAACCCCATGAATGAGGTTCACATTTCCTAAACGCCCTCAACCTCACAGTGTAGCACCAGAGATTGGGACATTTCATTGATCCACTAATTAGAGTTTTGTCCCTGAACATGTTTCCCACTTTAGAGCTATTGGACATTTAGTTTGTAACAAACAGTGATTGGTTAGCGTGGGGTTTTTTTTCTCTTTCTTATGTATTTTATATCCTGATGAAACTGATTTATCTTTTTATTTGTAGTAGCCCTTGAGTTTATAGAGTCAATTCTTGTTTCAGGAAAGCTATGTCTGGGCCCATATATTATGATGAAGATTTTTCATTTATGAAGATTGTTAGGATCGTGGATGGCGTGTTATGGTAGAGGGCTGAGGGGACAAATTGCCTGAGTAATGACTTGTGGAAGTGTTATGTCTAAAGATGGTAGCTTGGCAACAGAACCATTAGCTCAGCTGAACTTATAACTGCAGAAATAAAAATTTCAGTGTTTCTGAATAGGGGAACAGGTTACTTATACCTGGAAATGCACACGTACTTGTAGACAACTAGTCAGAGCCTGCATGACTGTTTCCCTGGCAACACATCTGAATCCAGCTGGATATACTAGTATGTCTGACTCTTAGTAGCAACACTTTAACCTTTTTGAATTATGCACCCACAAATGAACCAAAATATGAAAAAAGCTAACCAGTATGACTAATAAAAACTAAACAATATCTAACTAGGATTCAGCTTCTATGCTCCACAAATCTGGATCAAACTCCCAGTAAACTGCAAAACAGCTGAAACACTGAGTGCCTTTCAGTCTCTACTAAAAAAACCACCTGTTTAGAGTTGCTTTTGGAAAACAATCAATGAAACATGAATCAATATTTTGATGTGTAATGATGGCACTTGACAATTGTTGACTGTGTGTACTACAGTTTTGTACTTTTTGCGTCTTTTTATATGATGTACAGCACTTTGAACTGCCTTGTTGCTGAAATGTGCTATACACATAAACTTGATTGATTGATTGATTGATTGATTGATTGATTGATTGATTGATTGATAAAAACTAGGAAAGACAAAACTAATTAAAACTGATTGAATTAGACAAACAAAATGTCACTGTGAAAAACTAAACTATAATGGAAAAGCACAGACTTATTATAACCCCAGACTTCTCCTGCATACTTAAAGCACAATTATGGCCTTGAGTGAGTAACTCCTCCTGCCTCCCAGACTCCTCACAAAGTCAACTCTGCAAAAATGATCAGTCCACTATTACACAGAGGACTCCAGGGGAAGGAATCGAATAACTAAAACTGTATTCAGGAGGTAAAATACTCGTTGTATTGAAAAGTGTGACTGTGACTGGTAAGTGCTGTGATGTGACTCACAGGAAAATAATCCATTGTGTGTCATGTGAACTGAAAAAAAAAAAAAGAACTAGAAGATATTTATTCCTACTTCACTGACATTATGCATGATCAAACTATGTGGAATGGAACCATAACAACCCCAGCTTAATGAGAGAAGATGTTTCATTGAGGATCGAGTGTCATTAAGCTGGTGCTGAGCCTCTTTAGGTCTAATTTAGAATCTGATTAACTGTGTTCATTTGCACTCATGCAGTAAAATATGTCACTCCGTGTCAGGAGATTTACACACTTGTGACAAATCATCTGAAAAGTTGAAAGTTTTTTACTCTGCAAAAACTTTATTTGCTCAAGCAACTGGCATGTTAGCTATGGATTTTTTTTTCTTTTTTGTCTTTTTTTTACCCGTTTGCTGCATAATCAACAGAAAAAGCCAACAATGTGAATGTAATTGTTCGGACCACCTCCGAAACCAAAGCGCAGTTGAACAGTCATACAAATTATACACATTACGTTACCGTCACGGTGCTCCATTGACAGGATTGAATTATTGTGCAGAGAGCCATATTGGTGAGAAGACATTACTATCTGAAAACATTTCTTGAAATAAGACAAATTTCTTCTTGTTCTAAATCTTCATTGAAGCTCAAAACAAAGAAGGAGCACGTTGTACAACAGCTGAAAATCTGCAGAATTTAACTTACACAATAACATACAAAATTAATTAAAGCAACTGCTTGCTTTGGTTATGTCCAGTGCAGGCCACAGTCATCAATTTAGGTAGAGTCAGATGTCGTCTGAAAGAAATTCATGTAATATCTCATAAGTGAGAGTTGCACAAACTGAGCAGTAGCCCACTTTGGTTTGCTTTGGAGCAAGATGGGGGGCTGGTGATGTCATTGGCCAAAATGATAACTGATAAACTGATAAATGATAAGCTGCACAAACTAAATTTTTAATGGTACAAACGGAGCACCAACCACTCAGACTATTTGCTGGATTTTTTGAGGTGGGTGGGGTGTCAGCTTCACACAGCTGGCTGAGCGCAGGTGTAGGACTTGCTGGAGGTCCAATTAAAGGGAGAAATTGTTCAGCAATTTTTGCAATCATAGAGGTAAATAATTGGAAGCCATTACGTAACAGCATACCTGCCTTTGTGTCTTTTGTTATGATGTGGCTATATAAGGGATAAGTGTCTTAGGAAGTCAGAGGTATCATGGGAAATTTAGAGTAACCTAAGCAGTTCCTGTTTGATAGGTATTTTCTAAACCTACATAAAAAGAGAACCACAGACAACGTTTATGAGTTTTCAACCAAGCTTCTGCAGAAGGAGAAAACATAGCAAACCACTTCTCCAAGGTAATGAAATTGTAATGAAATTTTAATCTCGCTGGACGCTGAGAAAGCGTTTGACCGGGTGGAATGGAACTATCTATTTAAGACCTTGGTGATGTTTAACTTCGGTCCTAAATTTGTTTCATGGGTGAAGTTGATATATACCTTGCCAATGGCAGCAGTACGCACTAACAGTAATCTATCCAGTTATTTTGAATTGAAACGTGGGACGAGGCAGGGATGCCCACTTTCGCCACTTTTATTCGCAATTGCAATTGAACCACTTGCAGTGGCTTTGCGAAACAGCCCCAAAATTAAAGGTATTAATCGGTTTGGCACTGAACATAAAGTTTCCCTATATGCTGATGATACACTTCTTTATATCTCAGATCCCTTATCTAGTATTCCTGAGTTACTTATTTTACTTCAAAAGTTTGGAAACATTTCTGGCTATAAGGTTAACCTTCAAAAAAGTGAATTGATGCCTGTGACTCCAATGGAAGTGCAGCATATCGGTCCAGTCCCTTTCAAAATTAGCCCTGCTAAATTTAAATACCTTGGTATCTGGATTACTCACAGTCACAAAGATCTTTATACAGCAAACTATCTGCCTCTCCTGGTGAACCTTAGGAAAGACATCACTACATGGGCATCTCTGCCTCTATCCTTGGGAGGTAGAATCAATATAATCAAAATGGCAATACTGCCTAAATTACTTTATCTATTTCAGAGCGTGCCAGTGTTTCTCACCAAGACTTTCTTTACAAATTTAAATAGTGAGTTGTCGTCATTTATTTGGAATAAGAAGCACCCGCGGATAGGCTGTAAGATGCTACAGCTACCCCGTGGTCTTGGTGGCTTGTCACTCCCCAATTTCCTATATTATTACTGGGCGGCTAATATTAGAGCCTTACTGTACTGGTTGAGAGAGGACAACCCTGCTCCCACTTGGGTGACTTTAGAGAGGAATTCAGTTACGGCTAGCTCTCTCTCTGCTTTACTCTGCTCCCGGTTACCGTTTAATCAACCAATCTCAACTTATACTTCTAATCCGGTTATAACTCACACAATAAAAATCTGGAATCAGTGCAGGAGGATGTTTAAAAGTACGGAATTATTAATATCTGCTCCAGTATCAAATAATCACATGTTTGCTCCTTCACTAATGGATTCTGTTTTTTATGCCTGGAGTTTAAAGGGAATAACTTCTCTAAATGATCTTTATATAGACAATAAGTTTGCCTCATTCGAACAGCTCACACAGAAATTTGACATTCACAAGTCACAGTTTTTCAGGTATTTACAATTGAGACATTTTGTAATGTCAAACTCTGGATGTTTTCCTCTACATCCACCAACTTCTCTTGTTGATGAGGTTTTGATGTGCAAGTCTGTAACAAGACGCTCTATGAGTAGAGTCTATTCCCTGCTCAGTTCATTTAATGATACCAATTTAGATTCCTTGAGGGTCAAGTGGGAGATGGACTTGGAGGAGTCCATATCAGATACAGTTTGGCAAAAAATTATTCAAAATATCTATTCGTCCTCAATATGTCTGAAACATGTTATAATTCAATTCAAGGTAGTACATCGTTTACACTGGTCTAAGGACAGATTGTGCAAACTTAAAAGGGACTTGGATCCAACGTGTGATCGCTGTAAACAATCTCCAGCCACACTTTTACACACATTCTGGTCTTGTCCAAAGTTATACAGATATTGGCAAGGCATTTTCAACACTTTTTCAGGAATATTTGGACAAACTGTCTGTCCATCACCACTCATCTCTCTCTTTGGGGTGGCTCCAGCAGAGACTTCCTTCAGCAAACATCAGAGGACTGTGTTAGCTTTCTGCTCTCTACTGGCTAGAAGACTCATTCTTCTTCGATGGAAGGATCCACATCCTCCAAGTTATGGACATTGGTTAAGAGAAGTTATGTCTTACATTCATTTAGAGAAGATCAGATATACTGTTAGGGGATCTGTAAACAAATTCTTTGACATTTGGCAGCCATTTATATCTTATGTCGGGAATATTTCGGCAGATAACTTTGTGTAAAGGTCAAATATTGGTTCTGTGTGTGCAAACCTGTGCTCTGTATCGGCTGATGTATGAATAAAAGGTGTATTCTTGTTGGGGTAGTAGATCCGGTATAGGAGGGGAGGGTTGGGAGGGATTTTTTTTTTTTTTGTTTGTTTTGTTTTGTTTTGGTTTTTTTATGTGTATGTGTGGTGTATGTAAAAAAATAATAAAAAGACCTTGATCAAAAAAAACACTTCTCCAAGGTGTTCACCATGCGTTCTGACTCTCTGCATCAGAACAAGTCTTTTTATTACAGAACAGAGCAGGAATGGAATGTAAAGGTAATAACTCAAAGAAGATAGAGAAAGGTAACACAGGAACTAACACAGAGGCCCTTTAAGGAGTATCCCTAGATTAGAGAGCAGCTGCAGCTTCAAGGTCTAGGAAAAATGCAAGTTTTGTCTTTCACACAGTTTAACAGACTCTTCCTTTCTGGGGTGTGAATATTAAACCTATGAATGAAAAACAAACTAGTAAACCAACTAATGTAAGAATGATAACAATACATAATTATTCTAACACTGTTCACACTATTATATTAAATTAATAACAGCACTTATTCCACAGGCGTCAGACACAGCCTGGGGCCTTTGGCTGCAAACCAAAGGCCCCAGGAGGAATCGAAGAAACAAGGCTGGAAAAACGTCGCCATTATGCTTATAGAATCTCATACAATCATACAATCATACAATCGCTGAAAGGATATTAAATCTCAAAAGAAATTATTTCTGTCTCTGTGATTTTTCTCTTCAAGTGGCCACTAGGCAGGTGGGTTTTTGGTCTTCATTTAAAGGAACTTGTTGTTACTGCCATTTTGCAGTTTCCTGGTAGTTTGTTAGGCGTAGATGCTGAAGGCTGCTTCTCCGTGTTTGGTTCTGGTTCTGGGGATGCAGAGCAGAGCAGAACCAGAACCAGAATAAGAACACCTGAGTGGTCTGGAAGGTTGATTCAGCAACAGCGGTTCCTTAATGTATTGTGGTAACAGGCCAATCAGTGACATAAACTTGTGAAAACATTTTAAAGTCTGTCATCTGAGGTACAATGACCCAGTAAAGGACTTTAAAACTGGAGCGATGTGCTCAGGTTTCCTGGTTTTACTTCAGATTAAAGGCTGTTTGCCTCATGGTGACAATGACTGTTGTTGTTGCTGAAAGAGGCCCTACTTCCAAGACAAGAAAAACATTTACTCAAGGACAGGATTAACCCTTTGAATGAGCTTGATGATAAATCGTTCAGATATACAGAGGCAATACAGCTGAAATCTTTTGTTTGCTTCATAAAATCACTTTGTGTGAGTCAGTGATGAAAGTTGTTTTGTGTGGTTGTTATCTTTATATAATGTGGACACCTTGATCAGCAAACAGATGTGTATACCACCTGTGTAATTGAATCAACACTGAACAACAGTGCAGAAGATTTGAAATACAACATATGAACTAAGACCTGCATGACATTCGATGAAGTCAACTATTGTATGTTAGAAGGCTTCAGTTTATGATTCCAAGCAGTTTTGATTCCATGAATTCATGGAAAACATCTGCAGGTGTTGCCTTGTCACTCCAACATCTGGATAAGACTCTGACGTCTCCTCTGATGGCTGATAGACGATGAGCGCTAGCACCATGACTGAATTGTGAAAATATCTCATGAAACTGTTGAAACTGTTGAAACACAGTTCCTTTAAATCAAGGCTAAAATCCCATTTGCTTAGAGCTGTCTTTCATTAATAACAAAAAATTAATTAATTCTGGTGTGGGTCACAACTTTATTTATAACTATTTATCCTGCCAATATAATGCGATGTTTGTTATTAGTTTTGTTTTTGTTTCTTTTATGTTGTGTTACGCTTTTATGATGTAAAGCAATTTATACAGCATTGCTCCTGAAATGTGCCAGACAAATAACCTTGACCTCTTCCCTCCTCAGACTCAGCAGAGATGGCAGCCATGGACTCTAATAAATAATTAATGACCATAATGTTTTCCACAAATGAAAACTAAGCAATTTCTTAAGTATTTCAGATTTTATTTCTAATTAAAGCACATGTAAACATCCACAGCAGTGCCAATGCATAAATATTTTTGATCTGTTAACAACTAAGACACCACAGAAGTTTACATTTGCATAACAGTCATGACAGTTTGGATGCCCATTAATAATAGCTTTACAATGTGTGTCACATTTATGTATTTATTAATTTTTTACACAAAAGTTACATAAATTGTGACAGTTTTGTCACAACAGCTGCCAAATCCTGGCATGCTTGTAAACAGTTTGGTCACAATTTTGCATTCGTGGTTTGCATAAAACTCTCTTACTTGACTAAAACAACACAGAAGCAACGTCACTTCTCATGTGGCCCAGTTCCCAAAGGGTGTAGAAACAGGACTGTTGGGTCTATTTTAGTTCCTAACCTGCAAGGAATCAACCAGAGACACAAATTGCTTTTCTGCAGAAAAGGGAAGCTGAGCCAGACACGGAGAACCGTCGTCAAACACTGTCTGTGGTCAACTCCGTTGGCTCTCAGTCCCCAACTGCCTTTTATTATGATTACAAAGAAGGAGGTTGGCTTTTTCACACAATGGATCAAAGACCTTAACTACAGGATGATCTGGAACCTTCTGTTGACATGCCCTTACAAGGACACGAGGCTGACCATTACCAATCAGTTTCACAGGAAGCTAATAAAACAATCAGCCAATGACCACAGCAGTTAAAAAGATAGTAAATTGAGCAAATCAGCTGAGGACACAGGAATGTGTAAATGATTCTAGCCTCCAGGCAAACATCCTAAAACAGTTTATGATGTACTACAAAAGAAAGACGTCAAACAAACACACAAAATAATAATATGAAAACATTACCTTAAACTCATAAGTAAATGAACCTAGATTATTTTTTCTAACAAGGACAAAATGGTGGATTAAGTGCTTCACATTTACCTTGTGAATGATTTTCAGTCTCTTTGCTTTTAACAATTCCTGATTACATACTGAACAAAAACGTCTTTTGTTTTATTTCAGACAGCAGAATGGGATATTTTATTTTTTCAGCACACTGTGCATCATACTGTTCCCATGCTTTCAAGTCCTTTTAATAAGATGATAATAAAAAGCACACAGATTTACCACTGGCTGCATGGACTATATAATGACCTCATGATGTGCACTGCTGATCAGGTGGCTGAAAGAAGGGTACTGCATACAACAAATTCTAGTTGCATAGGAAACGGGTGGCCAAAGGGTAGAAACTAAGTCAGACTAAACTACTCCATTTCTGTAAGGCTGTTAGAAAACTCTACTTTTCAAGCTATGCCTATATGTGAGTTAAGCAGCCAACTGCAGGCTCTGCCTGAGCAGTTAGCTGGACTAATGAGTGTTGTAGTCAGTGGTTACAGGCTGTTAAGAGCCGATGGAGCACAGTAAACAATATCAATAAATAACTATGCAATTATACGTTGCAATATATAAATTCTAGGTTTCGTGTTTCATTCTAGGTTTCATATTGTAGTTCACATGTACAATATGAAGTCTGTTTTTGCAATAATGGTATGGATATAATTTTAGTTGCAATGACAAACGTTGTTTTAGTAGCAGCATTAATATTATACCTAATCAGTTAGATATTTTTACATCTTTTTTTTTTTTTTAATCCATCCATGTTCTACAGTTTTTTAGCTAAATACTGAAGTATTTTACTTTCATGGTGACCCATGGTAAATACTGAAAATCTTACAAGACATGAGGTAATTGTCTTTAATTTCCTTAATCCTGATAATTTTTTCAAAGATATAATTACCTGAAAAATCAAAATAATTCATTTTGACCAGATAAGTTGTTTAGTATTTCACATAATGAGTGATGCCCCAATTTGAAGGACCTTAATGTTGAGGTATTAGTATCTTTCATCTGGGCTAGCTTTCCAACTAAGGAAAAATAACCCTTGGTAAAATATGTATTTAACTTAAATATTATTGCATTAGAATAATGCAATGTATTAGATTAAATACATATTTATTGATAATACTTTGTATAAAAATTCTGACGACATAATTGAAGACGCAGTTTTAAAAAAATGAAAAAAAATGAAATATCATTTTTACTCATGTGTAACTGACATATTTCTATGTCATAACTGTAGATAGTTTCAACAGGTTCTAATTGAGGTAAACAAGATTATTTAATTGCATATCTAATAAATTATGCTGCAGCTAAATTTTTATTTTATACATTTAAATTTACTGGTCGCCTCTGTTCCCCACGCGCCAGCGGAGCAGCTTGACCAGCGCCTTCCTGAGCTTCACGCTCCGCAGTCCGTACACCAGAGGGTTGATGCAGGGTTTGACCAGCAGCATGACCAGCAGGGACACGTGGAACCCCGCCGCGGTCGCTGAGGGGCCGGCAAGACAGTCCTCCCGAAACCCGGCAGACATCTCGATGACACCGGTTAACTCCAGCGCGTCCGACGCAACCTTGATGAGCAGCGGCAGCAGCTGCAGGAACAACATCCCGCAGTAGAAGAGGACGGTCCTTCGCGCCTCGGCGTTGCACTCGTTGAACGGCACGACAGCGTTGCTGGGGTCGCGATACATGCTGAAGTATGAGAAGGCGTGTACCAGCAGGCAGAACAGCAGCGTCAGGGAACCGGCAACTTTTCGGAATATAGCAAGAGCGCGCGGGGAACCCACGTGCTGCTCCATGATGTCCGGTTCGCATAGCAGCCCCACGGTGACGTCCGGGATGTTCTCCTGCCTTCCTTTACTCAGCACCAGACTCAAGCTGATGACGCCGATGGCAGCAGAGTACAACCAGATGAGGACGAGGGCTTTGCTCACGCGCTCCCGGGTGACCGTCACCATGTACTGGAGGGCGTAGCAGACGATCAGGTATCGCTCCAGTGCCATGCAGGTGATGGTGGTGAGGCTGGAGAAGATGGTGGCTTCGCTGACGACGTGCTGAAAGTAGCAATAAATCCCGAACGCCATGGTCTGGCGCCGCGCGAGCGAGTTGATGGTCGCGGGAGCGAAGGTGACGGTCTGTAGTAGGTCGCTGAAGATCAGACTTTTGCAGAGGATGAACCGCGGCAGATAGGAGAAGTCCTCCGACCGCTCCATGATGTACAAAGTGAACAGGTTGGCCAGTAAAGAGAAAAGAGTCAGGAAAGCAAAAACGCAAATGAGCGCGGGGACCGCCTGTCCATGAGGAATGATGGAATGGAAAAGGTCTCCCGCTGTGGCCAGGCGATCCGTCTGGTTCTGGGTGGACCACAAACACTGAGAACTGATGTTCGGCGCCCCCGCCACCTGCATGCCAGTAAAGTTAGGCATTCTCATCAAAGTAGATTCAAAGAACTGAAATGCTGTCCAGTCAGCTGGAACCTCTTGTGAGATGCTGCGCTTGTGCCTCAGCATCACCGTGAAGCTTCATCTGATCCGAGAACCCGCCCACTCTAATTACTTCTACTCTCCGCAGAAGTTTCTCTGACAAACTGTTGATCGATGCAAGAAGCATCTTGAGAAAAGTAAATGTACAAAATATTTATCATTTTAAATCATTTGACAATGCAAAGGTGTTATTCCTTTACCTATTTTTTTTTTACTTTTATTGATCTTCAAAACAATTAACCAGACAATAGAACCAATTTTTGTTTTTGAGCCATTAAGTCAATTAATTGCATTTTTTTCTACATGCAAAAGTTCCCAGCTGAAACTTTTGTATTGTGAGTGTGTGTGTGTGTGTGTGTGTTTTGGTTTTTTGTTGTTGTTTTTTTGGTATTCCTATAAGTCTGATGCACAAGTGACTCCTGCAATCGACAGTGATGGTTGAGAGTATAGAGTGAATTCATCATTCTCACATATTTTATCAGAAAGAATATTTTGTATACATTATGCATTTCAAATATTTGATGTGATTAGTAATTTTGTGAAATGGGAAGGAGGGGTGCTGTGGTGGCCCAGTGGTAAAGCACAATCCACGTAAGGAGGCCTTAGCCCGTAATGTGGCTGTCACAGGTTTGAGTCTCGGCCTCATAACCTTTGCTGCAGTCTTCCTTCTCTTTCATCAATAGACAGGACCTAAGGAAGTAGTGCATCTAAAAAAAAGTTAGAATGTTGTGCAAAAGTGTAAAATTTCTTGCAAGTTCAGGGTGTGACACCATGAGTTTTCCATTAATTACCTTTTTCACAGTATTCTAATGAAGGTATCAATAAAATCATAACAATCAATGAAAAATAATGCTGTCTGTCACCACGAGATGATGACAGACACACAAGGAGAGTGATTAACTTCTGGCTGACTCCAAATCTCCATGGTAGCACAGATGTTTGCTCTGTTGTCTGGTACTGAGAAAGTTTTGGGTTCAAGGTCAGTCATACAGAGCTGCAGGGAGTTCATCCTTTTCCTTTTTAATTCCAATTTGTTCAACAAATGTTTCTCACCTTCTGCCCTCGTCCTCCTATGAAGTGAGCTGGAAATGTGTGACAACACTTCCAGCTCACTTCAACCCACAAACGTACGGTTCAAGTGCAAAGAGCAGATTTACTGACTAATTTAATGACTCTTTTACCACCTGAGACTTTTTATTACTTTTTATATTATTATTTATAAGCTGAAACCATGGAAGTGTTTTGAAAAATATAGACACATAATTCATTCTTGGCGAATCATCCAGAGCTGAAGCTTTGAAGCTGCTCTTTTAAAAAGGAGCAGTCTGCCCCCTGCTGTTCGTAACTTAGAACTGGAGGGCTTCAGACCAAATTCACCGAATAATGTAATCTCAAAGGAAAGACTTGTGAGCAAAAGCATATTAGAGGAGCAAAAATGATAAGAACAGAGGATCATGGAGCTGAATGGGAGGAGAAACTGCATACCTTAAGTCTTATTTATTTGGTTGTTTATCTACAGGGAGCAGCTCCTCCTCGAGGGAATGTCCAGGAATAGGAGGAGATTGAAGGAGATGGGGGGAAGATGGAAAGAGGGCAATAAGGACAACAAGAAGAAAAACTGTTTTCTCTCTGTCTTTATTTCACCAACCCGGCCCTCTCACCTGTCCACACCCCATTCTCTCACTCTGCTGTGGAGGAGGAGTAACTGGGAAGTCCTGGACCAGGCAGAGCCTCAGCTGTCGCTGTCACTTAGTTACCAGACTGACTCTGAAAGAGGGGGTGACCTCAGATGAACAGAATGGAAGCTGGAGTCCTCCGGGGGAGGAGGGGAGACGAGTGAGAGAGAAGGTGGGAATGGAAAAAGATGTGTTGATCAAAATGTTTGATTAGTGTGAGTGTGTGCATGGTTGGTTGTCGTGTCTGTGTTGCCCCGCGATGGACTGGTGACCTTTCCAGAGTGACCCCACCCGCTGACTGCTTAGTCCTCACGACCCTACTAGGGATAAGCGTATATGATAATGGATGGATGGATGGAGCTAAGCTTTTTTCAAAGTTAGCAAAAGTGATAGGATAAAAATGAGTATATTAGCAGATGAGCAGAAGTGTGCCCACTTCCCCTGATAGGTACCTTTACCTGTTTTTGCAGTCCAATGTAAAAGTATTCACACCTCTGAACTAGTGTTGCCATCTTTCAGAAATGTAAAAAAGGGAAGCCCACCATGGTGGCGTGTGCACAGAAGAGGTACACTTTATTTTAAGACTGTTTTTGTACAAAAAAAGTATTTGCTAAAAAGTAAAGTGCTCAAGTACTGAGAAACTGATCAGAACACATGATTTATCATTTTAAATTCATGTCATCAGACAGCCAAAAGTAAGTTCTGTACAAATTCTGGTATTTCAAAGACCAATACTGTCATGAAACAGTTTGTGAAAGAGCATTGTGATAGTGATCAGACCCAGGATAAAATGTATGTATTTAATGGAGTTCTTCAAGGAACAAAACACCAAGAACAACAAGTGAGCTATGAGAACTGGACACAGACTCAGGTAGCAACAACGACAAGGACCCAGCAGGGAAACAAAGACACAGGTGAGGTTAAATACACAGAGGATCAGCAGGGGAACGAGAGACAGATGGAAATCATAAGGGGTAAGACGCAACAGCACAGAGACTAAATGAATTAATGAATACACACAAAACTGACATCCTTACAAATATCAAACAATATATAAGGAGTTAGGAGTTAGTTTTGGAGGCTGGTCCTAAACTAAATGTACCACGGGAGCCAGGGTCGTCAGTGGGTTTCATGGGGAGAACTTTAAAAAAGAATGAAACAAAAAACAGGTCAATATTTTATCATTTAATATTTTAGTTAACCTAAGAGCCACTTGCGTCCGCCCCGGTCTAGGACCGCCTGTGGGCTGCAGGTCAGTGTCTGCTGCATCTTTGTTAGCATGTTTTTCCTTCATTCTTGTAGCTTGATAGGAAGTCAGGTTATCCAAACTGACAAACCACATTGATAAAATAATATCACAATACAGTATTTATAAAAAATAGCAAGATTTTTATACACAGATAGCCCTAAAGAACTTTTTTAATGTAGAACAAATAAGCAGTTTCTCTTCACAATATTTATTTATTTACTGTTACTCTACTAGTATGACTTGTATCGGGGAATACTTTGCAATTTCACTGTTGGACTGCTAAGATACTTCTGACTGAGGGGAACTGGTCTTCAAGGGTGTTATTGAAGGGAAATCTTGTTCTCAATAGAGAAGAAGATTTTTATTCTTCTCTATTGTTTGTCGATAAGCAAAGAAGGAAAATTGCTAAACTGAGACACAACGTGTGGCGCAGCTGAATGAGAGCACAACACTCCTCAGGTTGCAGAGGTTGTAGAAGTAAGAGTAAGTCAGCAGCAGTGTGGACAGCAAAACAGAGATGGATGTGTCAATGGAGCTGGAATTGGTTGGGGGGTTAAGAATCTGTGCCTGCAGAGAGGCGATAATCCCTGCATATTTTGGTAAATCTGTAGCAGTGGGCGCAACCTCCAGTTCCTGCACAGCACATGAAATCTAGAGTCCAACTTTAAGGAGATGCTCCATTGACAATAAGCTGCAGCTGTCTGGAGCTTGCCCTGTGTTTCCTCTGGGGTTTTTTAAGTAAATGTCAGTGGGCTTATCTGTCTTCTAAGAATGGAGACATGGTAGAGGGTTACACACAAGGGAGGAATAGATTGTAACAGGACACAATCTAAAACTGGACTTGATTGGCCAGCTCTGATGAGGAGGACTTCTCAGGCCCAATCCTGATCATTTTTAGTGAAATGATATGTGGAACAGAGGGTATTTATGGAGTGGGAGAAAGAAAGGCACAGTGCCACCTGAACTGCGTGGAGGGAAAGGTTTCCTTTACTGTTGCCTGTTGTCTCTACAAGTGCCTGACCAGCCAAACCAGGAACCATGGTAAGAACCTGAAGACAGAAGGAGACACGCAAAGATTTTTATCTTCAAGGATTTACCTTGATGGCATTAAAACAAGAAACCAGAAGATGGAAATGATTATCTCAAGAAGACTATTTTATCAAATTTTAGGACTTCAAGTCTTGTTTTTTTTTTTTCTGGAGAGCAGCAAGATTACACACAAGTTGGGTTTTCAGATGTTGGAATTACTGAAATTCTTTCGAGTTTAATTTGAGTCACACAGTTGCTGCAAACAAAGATCCTCTGAGCGCACAACTATTCCTGCAACTTCTCTTTAAAGGTTAAGTCTCTGTCACTCTTGATCGCTCTTAATATATAATCCGCCTTTGTTTACTGCAGTAGCTGAACTACATAAGATTGTCATTTATACAGGAAGGAGCCATGCGAATATGAAAGCGCACAGATGAGTAAAGAGAGAAGATGTGCTGTCTTTCTAATTTTGGACAGTCACCTTGAGAAATTTGCATTTCCATTTGCAGCTTGCCATCTCGCCAACTACTAGTATTGTCTCGTCATGGATTGAAAGTGGTAGTTGAGATGTAGAGCTTGAGGAGCTTGGAAGGACCGCCTTTGTTCATCAAGTGACTAGGAGGTCAGAGATACAGGAAGTGATACCAAATTATTTCTAATTCATCTTTGTTCTTGGATCAAACAAGGAGATCTTGTTAAAGTCTAACCCAGAGTTGATTGGTATTATGTGAGGAGAAACCCAGAAAAAAACCTCATTCTACCTTGTCAGAAGGAATAAGTCTAGAAAAAGCCAATAGATGACCAGGTTATTCTTTAGTAAAAACTAACACACATAGATAAATATCTAATCACAACTCAGCAAAGTTCAACTTGGTTAATTTTACGTAACTGATTACTCAGAAAGTGTTGAGATCGATTAAAAAAAGGAAAAATGAGAAATTGTGTTGGAAATTAAATTAGCTGAGTTAATTGTTAATTTATATACAAGTGTGGATATAATACATTTCTCCTTCTGGCTCTCCTTTTCAACTTATAAGTTATTAAGTGTTTTTGAATTTGGTGTGTAAATGTTTATACTGAATCAAATCAAGTGACGTAATGAGCAGGAGCTCAAAGAAGTTGAATGTCCAGTAGATCTTGTTAGGAATTACAGTTTGATATTGGAAATGTAAATAGCTTTTTGTTTTGCCGTATCACAAAACTTCAGACATCTCCCACATGACAATCAGTTATAGACAAAAAGCTTCATCATAGTCATTTTGCTGGTTCCATTTTTCTCTCATTTGAGTGTTTACCTTCATTACTCTGTTGTACATTTTTTTATTTTACTCAGTGATAATTTCAGGTGACTTTAAGCGCCTCTTTCTCTTTGCAGTAAGCCGAAATGCAATCACTCATCTTACTGTGTAATAATGTTATAACTGCTTCGATGCCACTCAAGAGACACAGTGACCACTTTTATCTCCTTTCCCTCTTCTCCTCTCCGGCTTCGTACGACCTTCCAAGCCCACTGACGCCCAAACTGACGCCCGCTCCTTCCTGACAGAGGAGATGATTTCAGGTCTGATGCCCGTGTGGAAATTCTCAGTTTTGCAGAATAACCTGTTGATTTGAACCGACTGAGATAAAATAATGTACTTTATGCTGTGCTTCTAGAAATACGGGGCCAAGAAAAACTAACAATTGCAGCAAATGCATCTTGTCTGAATTTCAATCTTCTCTTCCTGTTGGTCAGAGTTCAAGGCCGCCTTCGACATGTTCGACACAGATGGTGGCGGTGACATCAGCACCAAGGAGCTGGGCACCGTGATGAGGATGCTGGGCCAGAACCCATCTAGAGAGGAGCTGGATGCCATCATTGAGGAGGTGGATGAAGACGGTATGGATTCTGCTGTACTTTGGTTTGACGGCCGAAAATCCAAACAGACGGCGGTGTCTTGCATGGTTTAGATGTTTTCCTGCTCCAACACATCTTATCAGAAGTGATGGATGAACTGATCAGGACGTGATAGGCTCTGCAAATGTGGATCATATAGATCAGAAGTGGTGAACAAGGGAAAAATTTCAGACTTGACGGACACTGACCGGCCAAAACTGGAGTTGGACACATTTGATCTGGGCCCCTGTAGCTCAGAAAACAGACGTCAAAATTCTCCTGTTAGTTTGTAAATCACTGAACGGCTGAGGACCATAATACATTGGAGATCTGTTTTTGTTGCATCCACCTTCCAGACCTCTCAGGTCTTCTGGTTCTGGTCTGCTCTGCATCTCCAGAACCAGAACCAAACACGAAGAAGCAGCTTTCAGCTTCTATGCACCTCAAATCTGGAGCAAACGTCCAGAAAACTGCGAAACAGTCGAAACAGAGTTTCTTTAAATCCAACCTGTTTAGAGTTGCTTTTGGACCAAAGTAAATGGGACATTGACAAGCATATATGGTGTGTATAGATGATGATAATGATGACGGCACTCATGAAAATGTAATATTTGCTACTGGTTTACTCAATTGGTGACTGTGGAATTTTTTATGACTTTCTATTTTTTTTTCTTTTTTTTTTTTAGAACTTTGAACTGCCTTATTGCTGAAATGTGCCATTCAAATAAACTTTATATATTGATCCTATATATAGATAGATTCCCAGGGAGGCACTTGATTGGTTGGAGGGTTGGATCCAGGCACACTGATAAAAAAGTAGAAGCAATTTGTCTGTTGTACTTTGAGCAAGTAAACCATTGTTTTATCTTCATATTATGCAGGTAGTTTCCTGTGTTTAGTTTAGTTGGGGTGAGAGTTAGCTGAAGCGGGGTTACACCCTGGCATCTCACTGACTCCATGTCTTCTCAGGCAGCGGTACTATCGACTTTGAGGAGTTCCTGGTCATGATGGTGCAGCAGCTAAAGGAGGACCAGGCCGGAAAGAGCGAAGAGGAGCTTTCGGAATGTTTCCGCATTTTCGACAAGTATGATTCTCCCTAAGCCAAACGCTGCATTCAGTATTTAAACCCTCGGATCCATCAGACTCAAATACGAGAACGTTAAATACTGAGGGAGGACGAAATACTATTTGATGACACGCCTTGTTTGCCAGTTCAGAGAGTTAACAGCAGTAGGCTTAACTTTTTGGAATGAATCTTTCTAATATGATGGAAGAAAGTTTTCATCTCACTCATAGACATAGACATATTTTGTTTGCTTTAAGTAAATCACCTTTATGACAATATTGCTGTTACAATGTGATTCAATATAGTTCACAAACATTTATTTGTGAACTATCTTGATACAACAATAAAAGTATTGAAAAAAAAATGTCAAGACCTTTAAATATATGTATGAATTGTTTGCTTGTGTGGTCATATGAAAGAAAAAATAAATAAGAAGAGGACAGTTTAACACATTTTCTCTCTGTCTTTGCAGGAACGGAGACGGCTTCATTGACCGGGAAGAATTTGGAGACATCCTCCACATGACTGGAGAGCAGGTCGCAGAGGAAGACATTGATGAAATGTTTGGCGAATCAGACTCGAACAAAGACGGAAAAATTGATTTTGATGGTAAGATTGTTGACATTTTCAAATGGAAAATGACAGAGCTAGATTGGGCCATTGTTTCTTTGTTAAGCTGGACAGGAAATTGGAACTGAAAATAAACGATTTGAAGCTGAAAAATATTCCATCCATCCATCCATCCATCCATTTTCTTACACCCTTCTTCCCTAATGGGGTCGGGAGGGTTGCTGGTGCCTATCTCCAGCAGCGTTCCGGGCGAGAGGCGGAACGCTGCTGGACAGGGTCGCCAGCAGCGTTCCGCTGGACAGGTCGCCAGTCTGTCGCAGGCTGAAAAATAATGTGCAGCTGAAAAGAAATGATTAAATTAAGTTTAAAATAACACACATCAAAGCTTGTGATTGTAAAAACAAAAAATTTGAATGCTTATGAGGTAAAAAAAGGTTGAATATTTTGTAAAGCAAGACATTGAGATACTCTCACAAACGTACACAGCTTTAATAAGAAATAATGTAAGTGAAGTTATACATTCACTAAATGTCTAGTGAATGTGGGTAGCATGCATAATAATAATAATACACCCAATGTATTTCAACAAAAATGTGAAACCAATGCGATAAATATTCATTTTTCATACTTTTATCGCCACAATGTGTGGGTTGTAAATGATGGACCGAACATAACATAAAGGTGCTTAGTTGCTCCTTGCATGGTCTGAATAACTGTGCCGGTGTGGATAATGGACATTCTGATCTCTTTTCTTTCCTTTCAGAGTTTCTCAAGATGATGGAGAATGTCCAGTGATGAGCCCAGCTCTACATTCCTTCCTCAGAAATCAAATAAACCCCTCTGAGAAGAAACTAAATGCTACAAATATGAATGGTTGACAAAATGTACAAACCTAGTTGAATTAAACATCTCCATGCCTCTCCCCCTCAGTCAGCGCTTCCTCTCTTTCTTCTCATGTAAAAACCCAGAGTGTTGTTAAGGATTTCTATAAATATACATTCGGACCATTTAAGACGAAGACGCTTTCTTACGCCGGCCCCTCAGCTGTCCTGTTGGCAGCTGCCGTGTCTCCAGAAATGCAACACCAGCTGGCTTCAACCCCCTACTTTCATCCTGCTCACCCTCAGACCCGATGAGACCCTCAGTCTCTTACGCTCCATGAGCTCTGCTCTATAAATAAACTGAGCTTCTTCCTTACGCTGTTGTTTATTTTCCTCATTTTTCTAAATCCGCACCATAATTGACAGGTTTTAGCCTCCATCGCTCTTCCCATCTTTCCCACCTTCACTAGCTCTATTTCCATTTTGCTAATGTTGAAAAAGCATAATTTTGTAATTGCAGCGTTTCCCTGAAATAGGAAATCCAGTTAAAATCACATGAATAAGTTTGTTTGCACCATAAGTCATTTAAAAAATCCCGCGCCTTCTTCCTATTTTCCACTCCCTGTTATTTTCTTTGACTTTTTTGCCACTAATTACATCCGGTTGCACCTGAATGGTGTGATGTGAAGAAAGTGTTTCGGTTAAAATACACTGCTTTCGACACGACCCTAAAACCACCTCATCCTAGCGCAAAAACATTGTATTGAAAAATTGCCGTGTTTCCATGAAGCGCATTTAATTTTCGTAATTCCAATTTGAAGGTCAGTGGAAACACAGCCGCTGGGACATTTCAACCTGATCCCTACTCTCTATGTAACCTCCTTTTTCTCACACATGACTGTAGCTGGTCTCACGAAGTCTCACGAAATTCAAGCGCCATCTACTTTGTCTCCACTTTCAACTCAGTCAAAGTCTCAGCCGCTGTCGGAGGCATAAAACAGGAAGTCACAACGCGGATGAGTCAACGCTGGTCTTCCTCAGGGTTTATAGCCTGCAACCTCCTCAGCCCCCACGCTACCTCTGAAAAACCCTCCCCTGCCAACTTCTCAATATCTTCCTGTACTGAATGTGAAGTCGCCCCCCCCACCTCCCAGGAGCTGAAGCCAAACTTGGAGCATCAGGTTGGGTTTCTCTCTGCACCCCTGTTTAACTGAAAATCTATCAGCTATGCAAGCCATCTGACCCCTGCACACGTTGAAGGTTCAACATCACAAAACCGACAACCTGCTTCAGTCAAATGAAGACCTCCACCTCCTTTGTTGACCCTCATGTGTTTACAAGGCCTGACCCAGCTGATCAGAGCTCTGTTGTTTTTTTTAGTCATCACATTAAACCTGTTGCCAAGATTATCAGGATCCACAAGTTTAAAATACAAAACGCAGTTACTGTTCTAATAGAATCCCTTCAGCTTGTCTTTGCTCCATCAACTCTTATCAGCATCATGCTGGGATATGATCCCTCCACGATCCCTCCTGCGTCTCCTCAGATTCCGACATTCCTCTGTTTTCCCTCGATTTCAGAATTGCTAAAAAGGCCTCCTTTGTTCCGAGCTCCGCTGCTTCATGTACCTACAGCGTCAGTCTCCAAGGAGTGATTGGCCTAGCCCTAGTCCCCCAGAACCCTAAAAGTTCAGGATACTAAATCTGGAATCCTGTGAGATCCAGTGGGCGGGGCCTGGCCGCCCCCGTTTAAAGTGAGTCTGAACCTTGTCTTGATGTCTAGTCTCTCTGTTGGGGTGCACACGGGTTGACCACTCCTTTGGGCTTTTCTTTTCACGTCGGATAATTGGGGGGGAAAGCATAATCCACAAACATGGTAAGAGAAATTTATTGCGTAAATGACCATTCTATGGTGATCAGTGTTTATCGGTGTACCAGGTATCTAATTAGCCATGAGTCATATTAAAGTTCTGTAGTAATGATGGAATAATTAATAAGATCCTTTGGCTGAGATGTTCAGATGCAACTTTTTCTTTTGGCTTCCAGTAGATGTTTATCTGTTCTGTTGATCAGGTTTTTTTTTTTCTTTAGCACACTGAATTTTAGAATTTTAAATTTGCTAATTTGGATAATCTGCGCAACATTTTGATCGACTTCTTATAACACGGATTGATTTCGGTCTCAACAGGTTAGTCTCCTGTAAATACTCCTAAGGCTGAGCATTGCCTGCTGATGAGGAGCAGGATGGAGTGTCAGCTGAGAAAGTGCAGATTCTGCTTAGGAGTCAGATTCCAGGGGATTGGATGTCTCCGGGCCATATACAGGGAGTGTAATGTGTTGAGCCTGAAATAGCTGGACTAATTTTCAACACACTCCATAAAGTCCTTTTGAGACCGGAGCATTTATGATGCACCATGTGACCCATAGACGCAAGCTTGACAATAATGTCAAACTTAACCTGAAATAAATCCCGAGAGCTTAAATTTCATCTCTCCTGTAGTTTTTTCACCCCAAGAATTCTTACTTTTCACTACAACTCTACACAGATGGTTGCTATTGTTTGTATTTTAAGCATTTTTTTTTTCTTTCAATCAACTATCTGGTGTCAAAAAATGATAAGTTCTCACAGCAGACTCTGACAATCCCTTCCACTGCTGTGGACCGAAGCACAATTCAGCTGAACACTGATTTATAGAGTCCAGTAATAAAGTCTGCAGTGAAGTGACCCCTGTTTTCTTGCAGACTGACGCGCAACAAGAGGCCCGGTCCTATCTGAGCGAGGAAATGCTGGCTGGTGAGTACGCTGATAAAACAGACGGCTAGAAATAAGTCCAAAAAAGTTTGAAAAAAAAAGTTCGTGTGACAATTGGGATCTTTGTTTAAAGGAGTTAGATTCCAACAAATTGTTGCAATAATGTCTATTTAACTAAATAAATCTAGGATCAGTTACTCATCAAAACAAACAAGCAAAAAAATAGGAATTTGAGCATAAAACATTAGTGAAACAGTAGCAGGTTTTCAAAGTCAATTCAAGTTAGGTGAGATGTAAACCTCGACAGTCACACTTTTCTGGGAACAACTAACTGTCTCTGGGAACAACTAACTGTCTCTGGGGTTAAGAAAGCTCTGCTAAGGAATCGAGTTAGCATTAGCACTTTAGCCAGATTCAAACTTTACACTTCCTCCAAAACAAGCCTTCTCTACCACAAATCTAATAATAGTTCCTTATATTTTTACAATGTCTAAGATGTTGTCTCATCAAAAAATGTTAGGCGGGATTTGTGACAAAAAAAACAGTAGCTGATGGTGTTTAACTAAAGTTAAACACTGAATAAAATACTGGGCTGAACACAGAATTGTTCAAATTGAATAAACTGCAAAATCTCTCTTCATTATTGCTTCACATCATTAGGACACGTAAAATACAGAAGTGGCATAAAATTTCAAGGCAGACAATAAAAGAGGGGCTTTTGCCCATTCAATTGAACACAGAAAACAGCAGTAAATCAATATGTTGCTATAGCGATATGCAATGTTTCTGATAAAAAAAATACAAAACATAATCCTCTCACATCATCATGTCCAACCTTGATGATGTGATGCTTGGAAGTTATAATCACACAACTTAATTAATGTCTATTAGCCAAATTCTGCGCCCAGATCCCATAACATCCCATAACTTTTTCCATATTGATTACCTCCAGAGTTCAAAGCCGCCTTCGACCTGTTCGACACCGACGGTGGCGGCGACATCAGCACCAAGGAGTTGGGTACCGTGATGAGGATGCTGGGCCAGAACCCGACAAGAGAAGAGTTGGATGAAATCATCGAGGAGGTCGATGAGGATGGTGAGCAAAACGCGCAACTGTTTTACTTTTACGCACAAAAGCGTTGCACTGCCATTAGCCAAATGCATCATTGAATATTTTAAAATATTTTTCTAATTCGGAATTCAAGTGTGTTCAGATGTAGTCCAACAGAGCTCACAACATCTCACCAGTCATTTCGGGGCTTTAGCCTTCATTTTCTTCTTCTTCTTTTTTGTTTTGCTAACTTTCAGGCAGCGGTAGCATCGACTTCGAGGAGTTCTTGGTCATGATGGTGAGGCTGCTCAAGGAGGACGAGGCCGGCAAGAGCGAGGAAGAGCTGTCAGAGTGCTTCCGTGTGTTCGACAAGTGCGTCCGCTGCGCGGCTGGAGTTTGGATTAGAGCCTGTTTTGAAGATGCCTTCTCTTTTATGGTTATGCTTCCGTATTTTCTCGTGCGTTCCTACAGGAACGGCGATGGATACATCGACAGAGATGAGTTCGCCCAGATCATCCGCAGCAGCGGGGAATCCATCACAGACGATGAAATTGATGAGCTGTTGAAGGACGGAGACAAGAACTCCGACGGCATGCTGGACTTTGACGGTACCTTGATGAGAGATGCGTAAACAGGAAATACTCCCTGTGGAGAAGTTGATCTTGATCTTTGAGCAACTAGATTTAAAAATAAATATAATAATAATAATAATAATAATAATAATAATAATAATAATAATAAATAATAATAATAATAGTAATACTAATAATAATAATAAACTGCTCGCAGATGTTTCGTTCTTTTACATCATTTTGAAATTTGCAAGATTAACTTTCTGCTCCAATCCATTGACTTTATAACTTGATTTACAGATTCTTGCTAGACTATAAAAACTAATTGTTAAAAATAACACTATTTGTGGTACACATAACCGCTATTTTGAGTTTGGTAACAAAATAACCAATTTGGGTTATTTTGGTAACAGTTGTGGTTAAGATATGGTGGTTGGTCGAACAAAACATTGCAAAAATGAACTCTAAGTTAGATTACACATCTTAGATCAAAGGGGTTTATTCTTGCTTCTTTTCTCACAAGATACTTTTTCTCACTAGGAGTTTTTATGCCAGAACATTTTCCTTTATTTAAGTGTTTCGGTCCTTCATTATCAGTAATCTTATGTTATTGTCAACGAAACAATAGAAAACATGAATTACAAGTGATTTGTGAATGGGTTCAGTCTTTATCTGCTGGGACATGAAGCAATGTGGAAGCACAAACAAGAATCAAGTAATACAAAACACAGGACTGAACCAATATTGAATTAATCCAGCTAAAACAAATGTTATTGTTGAATCCCCTGTAAGGGGATTCAACAATAACAACGTAGATTCCGCTATGTTCTAGCTACGTAGCGGAATCACAGAATTTGGGTTAAATGAATAAATCTGCAGCTTTTGGACTTCAACTGTTGCTGATCCTGTTGGGTAAAATTTTCTGTTCAATCTCTTTTTTTCCAGAATTCCTCAAGATGATGGAGAATGTGCAGTAAAACAAATAGGACTCAATGGACATTCCTCCAACCTCCTGTGAAAACCCCTTTCTGAATAAATCTGCACCACGCTCTACCCTTACCTCTATTTCACTGACTCACGAAAAAAAAAAAAAGCACTCTAAGACACATTGTCCACCAGGTTCACTGCCTCCTTCTCCATCCTTGCAGACATCCTCACCAGACAGCCAGGACACTTCGCTTTGGAGCGAGAGTCGCTAGCTGAGCTATATTAATCCTGACTTGCTGATAGACGCAGACAGTTTGCCATATTTACTGTGCTGATGCTGTTTCCTGTGAGTGGACAGCATGGCTGCAGTGAGGAGATTGTCTCCAAACACCATCTGCATGCATGGCGAAGCCCCCCTTCTCTCTGCTGGTGAAGCTGTGATCTAGATCTAGTCTAGAGAGATAGGCAGCCTGTTACCTGCTGCATAGACCAAGGACTTCAAACACTTTACTGTACAAAGAAGTAACTTGCTTGAACAGAATAAATGAACTAACACATGCTCATTGGTAGTTGGTCTGTCATATTTATGGTCTGTGTAAAAAAAAAACTACTTTGTTTTGAGGAATTTAAATAAAATCTTTTTTTGTTTCTTTACTTTTGTCAATTTCAGAATTTGTGCTCGTCCCAGCGTACACCGGCTGAAAAAATTAAACGGTGTCATGAGTGCAGAAGTTCAGGTTCAGTGTTTGTTGATTGAGTTTAACATCTATCATTCCTTCCTGTGACCAGGCAGGTTAATCTCTGACCACTTTAGATTTTGTTTTATTAATATTTACTTTTTCAATGTCGCTTTTCAAAGCATGGGTCAGCAGAAACATCTTCTACACCAAAGTCTGTTTTTTTCCCCAGTTTGAATGGAAGCCAGCACTGAATAACATTAAATACAATCTGTTGTGTTGTTTCCTAAACCCCAGGTGCCCCAAACACTGACAATAAAATTCTGTCCAGGTTGTGGTTTGGAACGCTTCAATTCTGCTACAAAACCTAAATTTAGTATGTTTTTCTTTTCCCAACCGGTGAAAAAACAAGAACTGATAGTCGGGTGTTCTTTCTTAGGATTTTAAAGTGAAGAGCAGAATTCATGGTTTCATCACTTATAGCAAAACATTCAAGTACTGAAGCAGCAACGCAGTTGCAGACCATCAAAATACTATCACCATACTTAACGTTCTTTATTCTAAAATATTTAAAATAAAAAAAAAAAGGAATTCAAGATGGAATTCTGTTTTACTCCAGCTGTAACAGGCCACATAACTTCAAAAAGAAAAGAAATTCCCAAAAGTGGTTTTGATCTCGTCACCTGCAAAAATTGGAACTCTTGTATTAATTTTTCTTTCCTGGGAATCATATTAAGCCCTGCAACCGTATGGGGTCGCATTAGCACCAAAATATACATGCATGTGTCTAAGGTGTGCATTTTCATCTATGTGCCACACCTAATGTAGTATGCTGACCTACAGCAATAATAAGCAAGGTCTTCATTTAGAACTGTTGTAGGTCAGCATACCACATAATGTGCGGCACAGAGAAATCAGCACAGATCGCACGTAAACATATTTTTGGCACCAATGGAACCCTAAACATGGCTCCTATCAACTCCTGTCTTGGGAACCAGTGTTAAGAGTACCGACTGTGTGGCTTTGTCCAAATGGTAGTAAAGTAAGTAATTTACTTTACTCAAACTCTTTCAGACAATCTTATGAAATATATGAGCGATTTTGGAATTGCGTATTGATCTATGATATTAAGTTACTGAAAAATAGAGGAAGTCAAGTTGAAAAAATAAAACAGACTCATGCAATATTTAAGCTTATACATGTATATAATTAAACGAGTATTGTAATCAGATGTATCAGCAGTATGTGTCCACACGTGTGTCTATTAAGAGCCATAATTGGCTTCGTCGAAAGCTTTCCGGGCTCTCTTCAGCTCCTCGTTCATGGTCAGCAAATCTTTGACGCGGGCAAATTTTCTGGGATCTTTGCGGATCAGAAAAACTATGTCTTCCACCTGAACGCGGCCCTGCCGCCCGATGGACATGGCTTTGTGGGTCATCTCCGTGATGAACTCGATCACCAGGTCCTCCAGGATGTCCACGGACTCTGTGTACGGGTTCTGGTCGTCACCGAAGCCGTACATCATGCAGCGGAGTTCCTTAGAGAAGAGCCTTTTCCTTCTGCCGTGGCCCGCGGCGTCCACCCCGCCGGAGCCGTCCTCCAGCTCCTCCTCGAAGCCCGGCTCGTCCTCCTCCTCCGCCATTACTCTAGAAATAAACACAAATATAATTAAAGTCAATTAAACTTTGTGGAAACGTAACAAAAAAAGACATATCTTACATAGCTGCCTTGTTCAAATGAAGCGCGAGACAACAGCCCGGAGAGCGTCTGAATTTCTACTTCCTGTTTGTATATCATAGGCTACTTGTAAACAAATTATCAGTGCACTATCGCCACCTGTTGGACTGGAGTGCAGCAGGAAATAAACTTGAAAAATCATTGAGTTTTGCAACTGGTATAGCGTTGAAATAAATCCATTCATTCATTTTCTTACACCTTTGTCCTTAGTGGGGTCGGTAGGGGTGCTGGGGCCTATATCCAGGGAGACATTTCGGGCGAGAGGCGAGGTACACCCTGGACAACTCACCAGTCCATCGCAGTGTTGAAATAAATAAATAATTATAATAATTATCAGTATCTGAACCTAGAGCCAATCAGAATCCGGAGACCGTAAATAGGTTGATAGGGTTGGGATTCCTTTCATTGTATCTGAGGTACAATAAATGCTCAAATCAAAGAAGGGATAAAGTATCCGTTTATATCAATGAATTAATTCCCTTCTTTATTAGCGTTAATGAGGGCAGAAAGCTTTTAGCTTTAGTCTATTTCTCACTCTCAGTCAAGGCAAGATGTTGTGATAGAAATTCTATGTGCAACAAAACTCTGGGTCACGTTACAGAAAAGAACAAATAAATGAATATGGAATCAATAAAACAATTAATTACAAAAATAGACGGTCCATAAGAAAAGATTGGACAACAGTTAAAATCCATGTTTAAAGTGAACAGCCAGAGTGTTTTGAGCTGTGATGTAAGTAGTGGGAGAAAATCTATATTCCTACTGACTGGAGGAAGTGTGTTTCAGAGCCGAGGAAGCCAGTGTAAGTTTCATAAAGAGGAACACTACAGTTTAGTTGAACTACTTCATAGCTTTTCAGTTGAACTTCATATTTATTTCCATTCTAGTTCACATTCCAGTTCAGAAGGTGACGGTAATGCACACTTTTGCACACTGTTTGCCAAGCGTCATTTAATCTAAGAAGAAAAAAAGAAGATGTAGCATCCCGATCCACACTCCATTCCAGTAGATGGCGGTAATGCACGTCAGTAAGTTGCTTGCCAACCGCCATAAAAAAAGAGGAAGAAAAAGAGAAGAAGGGGAAAAAACAAGACATGTAGTCGCACAATAGACGGTAAGTGCTGTTAAACTGTCATTTTCAAATCTTTAACCTGCTGTCGGCGCGCATAATACGTGAGCACGTGTTCCTTTAATAGAAAACTATGTCCGAGTGCCTAACCACGTACTAAAGCATTCAGTCTGTGTAACAGCTGTTAACAAACCCTGGTAAAAATGAGTTGGAAAATGAACTGTGTTTTAACAAGTAAATTATGTCCGTCTGTCTGTCCAGTTTGTTACCACCATTCTCTAATCTCACAATTAGAGAACCTGGGGTAACTTCGAGAAAAGGTTCGCTCTGAGAAAGGAAATCATCCTCTATCGCTCAACTTTTTTTAGCCTGGTCCTACTTCTGTAAAGGAGTGGGTCTGCCGTGATTGGCAGACAGCTGGCGCTAACATCCTCACTAACTGTGAACTTCAGTACTGCTTCACTCTTTTCCCCTAATTTTCTCCAAACTCAGGTTGTCCCGGTCACAGCGAACAGTAATGGGTGGATCCAGAGTTTGTTTGAAGACGGTGGTCTGTCTTCATTAGCGGTTCCGTATGGCGTGGCCGGTCCAGTTTATCTTCCGGGGCCTTCGCACTGTCGGATTGGTTCTCCTCTACTATGTCTTCTCCATAGGCATCACCTTCTATAACAAATGGCTGATGAAAGTAAGAACCTCTATGCAACTTGTGGTTGTTGTTGCCAGACTGGATCTTAGCATTTCTCAGGGAATGGGAGGCATTCTAGTTTATTCCGTCTGCTTCTGTTTTCCTCAGGGCTTCCACTATCCCTTGTTTATGACGCTGGTTCATCTTGGCGTCAATTTCTGTCTGTCAGCTCTGACGCGGCGGGCTATGCAGTGCTGGACAGGGAAGCCCCGCATCATTCTGACCTGGGAAGACTACCTCCGTAAAGTGGCTCCAACAGGCAAGCTCTTGTTACTTTTGGACTCTGAAGTGTTTTCACTGTCGACTCTGAGAGCCAGGGGTTGAAGGTCAGGTCTTATGATGTTTACTGATGGTTTTTTTGCCTCTTCAATAATTATTTGACTAAAATCTAAATTGATAAGTTTCATCACACATTTAAACATTGAAGTATCAGCTGATGTGACACCGATCATATCTACCTGAGCAAAGGTCTGAAAGCCAGCGGCTGTTACCTTTTCTCTGCTGTGATCAAGGGTTGACCGACAGACCCGCCCACTTGGTTGTCCACAGCTAACAAGTCACCCCACTGTTACCAACTTAACATCTTTGTCGCTATATTTTGCAAAACAAGTCTGTAATGGGCAAAATCGAAATTGGCAGGTCTGGCTTTTTAAAAAGGCAACCTTAAGCATTTTTCAGGCACACAGTGTTATTTTATCTCCCAGTCAAGTAACTGTTACCTTCAGCTGGTATAGAAATGCTGACTTAAGAGAAATTTGACAGTGTAATTTGGCGCCTTGAAGTTTCCCTATGTTTCTTTAAGAAGCTTCTCCTCTTTTTGACTCTCTGCCTTCTGCATATCAGCACAGCAGTGCTTCTCATCATGCTGCTTACAACCATTCTTGGAGTGATAGTCTAAGAAGGAGTCCATGTGACGAGCTCATCAGACTTACAGTGCATTCATTAGAAAATCATGTTCCATTCATGTATATTCCCTCTAGGCCTGTCGCGATAAACGAAAAATCGATTAATCATACGATAATTTAAAACTATCTATGTCATTTTAATTATCGGCGTTATCGTCTCTTCCAGCCTTTTTCTCTTTCTGTTGATGACGTTAAATGAAAAAAGGCTCAACTCCGGTGCTCTCCACTGACCCTCCCTTCCTCATTTCCTTAGTGTAATGTCCAGCGCACACGACACCATCTTAGTGCTGTATTTTCAAAATCTGAGATCACATTAGCCGACACAACATAATGGCTACAAGTCCAGCTAACTAATTTTAAAACCAGGCATTAATCAATGCTTTACTACAATCTACCTGCAACGTAACGTCCTGACTGAATGAAAACCATTATAATCTATTTATGTCACGTTAACGAAGAACAGCTGAAAAGTTACCGGGTTCATTAACGTAGCGATTTCGCTCCAACTCCTCCCCTCGTCATTTCTATATTCTTTGTACAAAATGTTTTATAAACATTAATGTTGTTTCCACATATTATCTCCAATGTCCGCTGGACTTCGGATTGCGCCGTTTCAGCTGTTTGGGATTCCCCTCGGTAATTTCCCCTCAGAAAGCAGGAGGAGAATCTGCGCTTTCTGATTGGCTACCTGTCACATTCAACAGGCTGCGTTAACAATCCCAGCGGGGAAAACCCCTGATTTAGATCGGAGCGCCACAACACACTACACACTACAGGATGATCACAAGCCACAATCTTAGAAAGATCAAAGTTTTATTGCATCAGGTAGTCGATGTGCCCATCTTCTCTATTTAAATCTAATGATTACTGAAGGGCAATATGGTAAACAGACTTTATAATCTGCACTCTTTTGGTTGAATGCAGTATTTATTTACACTTTGGCTTTATGTTATTTCGTTTTTATTCAAGTACATTTTTGTTAATGGAGACTGAGAATCAATTTTATTTTTATTTTTGGTTGTTTTGTTTATTTTGTTTATAAGTTCCAGTGTTGGGTGTTCTTTTGAAAATAAAGTGCATCCATCTTTGGCAGGAAATCTCATGCATTATTACGTCATTTCCATTAAATCTGTGTAAAAAGGTCTTCAAATAATACTATCGTCTATCGCAATAGTTTTTTGAGACAATTAATCGTTCAGCAAAATTTGCTATCGTGACAGGCCTAATTCCCTCTATATCCAGTGTAATAGTATCAGTTTCGTGGCCATGCATACTGTATGTACATGAAGTGTAGTTGACTTGTAATTTTAGAAAAGTAGTGAACATGTTCATCTTCTCTGCAGCCTTGGCAACAGCACTGGATATAGGGCTTTCCAACTGGAGCTTCCTGTTCATCACCATTAGTTTGTAAGTTAAAGGAGAAGAGCATCACAGCTTTGTCACCTGTACTGTTGTAATGTCCCATCCTGACGTCTGTTTCTTTACGGCTGAAGGTACACCATGACCAAGTCCTCTGCAGTGCTGTTCATTCTCTTTTTCTCCCTTGTGTTCAAACTAGAGGAGCCGGTGAGCAAAGATTATTTGAATTTGAAAGAGATTCAAATTATTTTGACCTTAAGTGGCCTAAAATGAACAAAGAATAGTGTCTTTAAACAGGAGGATTTTTTTTTCATTCTTTATTTCTTTTGTACTGTCTGTAAGTTGCTGCACAACTAGAAGTAAATGGTCTGACATCTGGGATATTTAGGGCTGATTTTGTTCCACTAATGTATCGACTTCTGGAATAAAATCACTGAATGACTGAAGTTTTCAGTCTGGTTTTAATGTACCAACCTGAATAAAAAGAGTATGGAGCTAAATTGGGACCACATAGTTTGTACAAACAAAAAAAGACAAAATTGAAAATGAAATTAAAAAAAAAACTCTTTTGAAAATGAAAATAAGATTTTAAACTGTAATAATCATAATGATAAAAGTTCAAAACTACTTTTCATAATCAAGTTTTGTTTTCCATTCAGTTTCCGATTCATTTATTTTCCTGTGGAGTTCCGTACATTTTTGGGTCCCACAGTTTCTGGATGCAACAGCATTGAATGTTTTGTCCTGCCGCAGTGTTGCACTGTCGGTCATCATTCCACGTCATCTGAGGCCCCACCCACACGCCACACAGAGCCAGAAGCTGGAAACTTGGAAAAAAGAAGAATCTTGTCTCTAAAGTACTTTTGTACTTTTTTTTTTTCCTTCAGGTTTAAATCTCTGTCTCAGTTTTAAAAAAATGTCAACAAATTGCATGGCCCTAATTTAGCTCCATATAAAGCTCTTTCCTACAGTCTCCTGTTTCAGGAAATCCTTTACAAATTCCACAATACTAGAGTTTTCTTACATTCAAATTTGTCAGTGAGCTGTGGGAAGACTGTTAGAAACCATTAGAAAACATTTTAATGGTCCCAGAAATCTTCATAATGATGGAATAATTTTCCCTCAAATACCTCCTTTTGTTTTGTAATTTTACAATTTCTTCCTTCAAGAAGTGTCTGTTTCAAAATGTTACTTGTTTTTTTTGCCGTTTAGTGCTTAGGACATCAAATAAATGCTTTATTATTCTCTTGGTGCAGAATAAAAACTGAATCTTCTTTTTACTGAAAAATGGAAGTCTGAGAATGTCATTAAAACTTTTCCAACACACAGAGATTCCAATCTCACCACAGCGTCTGTTCTGCCCCTTCGTTCCCATTTTTAACCAGAACCCCTTCCTGATCCTGGTGGTCCTGCTGATCTCCAGCGGACTCTTTATGTTTACATTTGAATCGACTCAGTTCAACATGGAGGGCTTCATCATGGTGCTGTTGGCCTCCTTCATCGGGGGAATCCGCTGGACCCTCACTCAGGTCCTCATGCAGAAAGCGGAGCTGGGTCGGTCTTGAGTCATTTTCAGTATGAAACTATTATGTGTTTAGTTTGGAGGTGGACTGCGTCACTGTTGTATTTTAAGAACACAAAGTCAGCTGAGCTTGTTAGATGTTTTGTTCTTTTTCAGGTCTTCAGAACCCCATCGATACCATGTACCACCTCCAGCCTCTCATGTTTCTTGGACTTTTTCCCCTTTTTCTCTACAATGAAGGTGAGTATAGTCAAAGCTACAGTATATAACGTTTATCAATAATCTATTTCTTTCACCTAATTGTTTGAACTGTCACTGTGTAACAGGAGACCGATTGGTAAGCAACACCTCTTGTACCATATTTACTTAACTTCTCCAGCAGTATGTTGTGATCAATTGTATCAAAAGCTTTTTTTTTTTAATCTACAAAATAATGTTTCTAGTCTATTCTGGCTGGCATTTCTTCAAGCATAACCATAAAGCAATTTTTTTTTTTCACAAAACCCATTCTGCTGCTTACTACATAAAATGTTATGTATAAATTGATCTAATGTGGTAACAAATTATTTCTTCAAAATCTTTTGAAAACTAATTTAGTGTTTTGATATATTCTGAGCCACGAGCCTTGCTCTTTCTGAAAACATAGTTTGAAGAACAACCTTGAAGAAGAATCCTTCCATTAGCTAGATATCTTGATCTGATAAATATTGCAGTGTGTCCACCATCTTTGTCTTGTTTCTGTCCTCTCTCTGCAGCGCTGAGCCTGAGTGATTCGGAGAAGTTGTTCCGTGTGACGGAGCTCTCTCCACTCCTCTATTCCCTCATGACGCTGAGCGTAGGCGGCACGCTGGCCTTCGGCTTGGGCTTTTCTGAGTTTCTCCTCGTCTCCAAAACCTCCAGCCTCACATTGTCGATATCAGGAATCTTTAAGGTCAGGGTGCTTGAAATCCTTGAAAATGTGTGAATTTCAATTAGGTGTTCTCAAGGTTTGGAACTTGCTTCGTTTCTGTGTAGATCCTTGAAAATGACTGATATTCAAACTGAACAGTTTTGCAATAAAGTAGAGTCCAACATTTGATTAAGAGCCTAAGTCTGGAAAGTGTTATTTACGGTTTAGAAAAATAAACCTTTTTGATGTATTTTCTCATCAGTCTGTTTTAAGTTGGATAGAATCACTAAAATTATTTCTATTTGCTAAATGTCAAAAAACGTAGCAAGAACTTTTTTTGCTTTTTTTTAGATTTTTTTTGAAACATTCTGTGTATATTGTGGTTTACAATTTAATGAAGGTAATTTACCTTAACATAATTTGTTGGGATTGTCTTAATGTAGTGAATATTTTTTACTCCCAATAGCTCAGTGACGTATTGATCTGTGTAATGATCAATAAGCTTAATACGTTAAATGTTCTTTAACAATGTTTGATACAATAAACAACATTATTAATATTGGGGATGTTTTTATTAGATTAGTGTTACGTTCTCAGACTAGTCAGATTGACAGTGTATGCGTGTGAGCGAGACATTTTAAGACGTAAAATTTAGTTGGATTTTAGTTTAACTTGTATGAAAGAGGGTTTCATACATTCCCCATTTTTTCCAATGGGGAAAAAAAAAAATCTTTTTTTTTTTCAGTGGCCCTAATCCTCTTCCATAACTTCATGCCTGCTGTAAAATGTAAATACTACCACAAGATATTAATAACAGGAAGAAATGTAAAAATATCAGGTAATAGTGAATTGAAGCGTGTTTTTTTTTGTTTGTTTTTTTCTTTTATAGTTCATTTGTATTGTTTTTATTTCCTAAGTGGTGTTGGAAAAGTTTGAAAACTTACTTTAAAAATGCTGACGTGTTTGAATTGAACCTTGTAAGGTACTTTGTGTACAATGTGCATTCTTTGAAATTTCTTCCACAGTGGCATTTCCAAAGAAGTCCCATCAGTTGATGCTCAGCTGTTAGCTTTACTGTGAAATGTTCACTGTGAACCTTTCTGGAACAGTTTATCTGTCAGCCATCTAGCTGAATTAAAACCTGGCCTTAATCCAAATACTGTAACTTTAGGATTAACATTCCTGACTGGAGCTTTAATGTTTAATACTTCATCCATCTGTCAAAGTAACCCAAGAGGTGCAGCAACATTGCTGTTTTCTCTTGTTCTTCTGACCTGCTGTAGTTTCTGGTCTTCTAGCTGTAATCCTAACCCACTTGTACTTATCGCTTGGTGTTTCCTGTAGGAGGTGTGTACGCTGCTTTTGGCAGCCTCTCTGATGGGAGACAGAATGAGCAAACTGAACTGGCTGGGGTTCGCAGTGTGTCTCTGTGGGATTTCTTTACACGTGGGACTCAAAACATACTATTCCAAAAGTAAGCATGTAAAAGACGTTATCTCCCATGTTGCTGGTTCAGTCTGATGTTTCCTTCTGCAACCCTGCAGGCTGATCCATGCCATCTCCTAGATTTTAATTTAATGTCCATTTTTAATGTCTGAAATTATTCTGATGATCATCTACAAAATATACTGAGCTTTAAAGATGTTGCTTATATATACACATTTCATTCAGGTCATGGTTTTAGTAAGATCTCATTAGTCCAACTAGGAAACACCCTCAAGTGTTTTATTCCTGTAACCCAGTGAAGATTTTTCCATTTGTTATTGAGATCAGAAAATTTTGCAACATGCCATTCTTTCAATGGAATAAAAATAAAAAAAGGATTTTTTTTTTTATCTTCAGAAACTGATGCCCCTTTTACATTGTTTTACATTTTGAGAAATGTTTCCAATCAAAGAGAAATTCTTTGGTTATGTACATTTGAAATTCAATTCTGCCAGATGTATGAATAATTTTCCCTTTCTGAAATGAGTCTAACCTGTGGTTTTTTACCCCCATCAGATAAGGTTCCTTCTGTTCGGCAGCTCAGCAGTAGAAGTTCAGAGCTTCAGTTGCCGTTACTTCGACAGAACGGAGATAAATGTGAGGATTCGGCTGCTGATGACTACAACGATGAAGAGGAGGAGCAAGAAACCTCACTGCATTGACAAAAGCCCACTTGGACCCGGCTCATTCCTTAACGTTTAGAGAAGCTCTTCCAGCTTCTTCGTTTCAGTTTTCTTCTATCTGAAGGGCTTCAGTGTGACACAAACCTCTGTTAGTTTTTTCTTTTTTTTTTCTAGCTTTTTTTGTTGTTGCTTCCTTGTTTATACATTTCTCTCTGGACTTAAAATGCAACAAAAAATAAAAATATTTTGATAGTAAATTGTAGCAAGTACAGTCAAATATTCTGGATTTTTAATGTCTGACAGGTGGAGATATCTTTGATGTCTGGCCGATACCAGTTTACGGTTCCAATTTTCACATATTCAGTGGGGTTTTATTTAAGGGCTGTAATGATTAAGATGGGAAAAGAAAATTGCAGGTTCTGTGATTGAGGTGAGAGTTTTAAATCAAACAGAAAATGACAAAATTACATAATTGTCTCTTATTTTATTTGTTGTATCATAAAGTTGTCAGCCTTTTTCTGATTAATAGGATTAAGAAGATCCTGTGTGTGTGCTTAAAAGAATAGTCCTCACATTTTTTAGTTCTGATGTACTTTATGGATAGGAGGAAAACATATTTTTCATTATTCCACTTGATAATTAAGAGAAAGTTAGCCATTTCAGGTCTGGCCATTGATTGTTGCATCAATTTCAATACCTCCCATTGGGCTTGGCATTTAGCAGCTGTCAGATGTCGTAGACCTGAATATCATTTCATAGTGTTTGTCATGATACTGGATACAGGATAAATGATCATACTTTGACCAATATTTAAAACGCTCTACCTGTAAATTTAAAGTTTGGTTCAACGTTGGTTAACATTTTCCAGGCTTTTACTTCTATTTCAAAGCTATGTGCCTTATGAGCTATTTTTGCTAACGAGTATGTCGGGGATTTGCATCGCTATTTATGAAAAGATTTTGATGTGTATAATTTTCAGTAAAATGTAATTTTATTTAGATTTTTAATAAACATAACAAACAAGTTAACATTTGTTTAAGTCATTTGCTTCTATGACTCAACATTCAACTGGTCTATAAGGGAGAAGAGGGAGAAGGGCCCACTTCTGCTTCAAGAGGACGGTTTCAAGTTTCTGGGCGCCATGTTCAGTGATCAAGTGGGGGCTGTGTGGATGAATAAGCTGCAGCAATTTGACTGCTGGGCCAGTCTATCATGGTGAAGAACAAGGTAATATATGCATGATCATGGTTAAAGCTGCTGCTCCATCATTATCTCCAACCAAATCATGAAATAATTGGATCTTCACATCAGGTGAAGTGGTAGATTGGGGGATTGCAGGGTGAAAAACATGGATATACAGACGTTTGCTATAACTGTCTGCATAAAAGTCTGAAACTGTTTAGTTGAAAGTACAATTTTGGTTTTAGTTTTAGGCAGGGTAGGATAGACAAAGCACAAAAAATCCCAGGTCCAACATTTCTGCAGTGAAATCCTTGTCTTTTTTTCTCTGAATAACTAATTTTCTCACTTCCTGTAACAGGTTGCTGTGTTGCAACATAAATGTGTAAATTGAGATTTACTTCCACATATTTTTGCATCTATACAAATGGATTTTGTTTGACCTAAAAAAAAATCCTGTTTGTTTGTTTAGCATTAAGTTTTCAGTTGGGTCAATACAGCCCTTAAACGTACTCTTCATACAAATAAAAATAACAAAAACAAGCATGTGCTTTATGTTTTTAAAGATTTTTGTGGCACTAGTGGCCTTTATCCACCAGTAGTTGGACAGACAGAAGGGGAAAACGTAGCAAATCTCCCAAGGGTGGGAATCGAACCAGGGTCAAACACTGTGAGGACTTGCCCTTCCAAGTGGTGCGCGTGCTCTACCACTGAGCCGTGGGATTATCAGAAATACTTGTTACCGAACCTCCGGTGTTAGCAAGCAAAGTGAAGAGGGTTTGGAGCAGAGCCGCGTTTTGAAACCTGGTTTAGAAGTTCTGGGCTGACTTTCTCTGACTTTTTAAAACATTCTCTGGAGAGCCACTCCCATGGCGGAGCGGAGCAGCAGGACGACCCAGCTCCGTCTCCAGTTCGGACACGAGGAGAGCTCGTTTCCAGGTTTTGCGGAATCGTTTTGACATCCCCTCCAGTGGAATGCGGTTTGGAGAGTTTTTGACGGAATAACCTGAAATTCGTCGACCGGGCCAGGTAAGACATCACCTGGCAGCTCCCTGAACAAAGAGCTTCTAAGATGGTGGGACACCTTTATTTTTTTCCGGACCTTTTTTTAGCTTCTACCGTCTATTGAAGAGAAGGAAACACCTGAACGGACACCTGCGTGACCGGACAACACCTGAGCTGTAAGGTGAATCCTAGTGGCCTAACCTCGCGTAACTTCAGGTCAGTTTCCTTTTAAGTTTTAATTGTCTACATTGAGCTACATTATTTACATAAGCAGCAGGCTTACGTAAATAAATAATAAAGTACTTATTGTTGTTTAAGCTTCAGAGATTAATTAAAATTTATGCTAAATTGATTTTCTAACTACGCAACATGTAAAACATGTAAAACTTTTAGGTTAACTGGGGTGTGTTTGTCAATTGAGATCCTTAAATTAATGTAAAATTGCATGCATTTGGACTGCAGTTTTAAATAGACCTATTTTAAAATATGTACTTTTGACCACTTTGTTAGATTCTAAAAGTAAAGGTATGTTTTTAAAAACAATTATAACTTTTTAAATATATTCAAATATTATGAACATACTGTTTCCTGTCAAGAAACCAGTTTGAGCTTTTTTAAGGGTTTTCCCCATAAGATTTTCTTAAAGTTTCTGAATAGTTTTCTGTGGGAAAATCTTTTTTTATCACGACTTCCTTTTGCTGACCGTTCTCAGAAGATTTCTTAGAGATTAGTAATTAAGCAAAATCATTGAAGCGTTACAAAGGCCTTTAAGCTCCAGGAATGAACTGGTGTTTAGTCTACTCAGATAGTAGGCCCATGTGCTTTGCAGATGAATCTTTTCACATCTTGTCACAAAGTATTTTATTAATCTAAAATGCAGTAGAATTCCAAATTGGAGAAAAATTATGGTTGCTTTTTAAAACGTTTTGAAATGTGGCATACAGTTGTGTGCAGTCTGACACTAAATAAAACCCAATTCAGTTGTCTGCCTTCAGAAGTCTTTATGTACTAATGAACCTCCGTCAATATGCAACTCTTCTCTGAAGGCCTCAGAGGTTTGATGGAGAACAGTAGTGAACAAACAGCATCTGCAAGACCAAGGAACACAGCAGGCAGATCAGAGAAAAGATGGAGATCACTCAAGGCTTGATGTGCCACCATGTATCATGAGGGAAATGGTTGTCCAGGGTGATGTGCAGCGTTAGCTTGAGCTATGAATCTGCACCGACTACAGAGTTATTATGGGACCTTCACTTATTATTCTCTTATTGCTTGGGGTTTTGCCATATAACCTATCCCTTCCTAAGCTTCTCTCTGCTGTCTCTGCTAGTTGTTCTCCAAGGTTCACATCTATTTCTAAAAACATGTGCTAAGATGGTAAAAAAAATAAAATAAATCAAGACAAAGAAAAAAGCAGTAGAAACTTTCCCGAGTAGCATATCACCCACAGCCACTACAGCTTTGCTTTAGTTAATGTCACCATAAATATAAAAAATATAAAAATATGAATTTGAGAAACCTACGCAGTAATTTTTTTTAATGACAGGCTAAATTTAGCTGAATATTGCTTTTAGTTTTTCACTGTGTAACTTTACAAATGGCACCCCATACTCACAACCTGCTTTACTTGTCAAAGAGAAAGTTCTTCATCATTTTCCTGTCATCTGTCCATTTCGCAGCACCTGGTGTATGTATTGTCACAGAAAATCCAAAGTAAAATGTGTTGAAGTTTGTAAAAAAAAAAAAAAAAAACATTTTGCATTGACTCTGCTCACAAGCCTGGAATAATATTTTGCAATCTGAGGCCTGATCATGGGCCAGTGATGGGTCATCACAGTTTTTCAGCTAGAGTTTGCCACACAGTGCTATTATTCACAGAAACCAACCATCAGCAATTCTGAACCCGTTCTGTAAAGGTCACCTGCCTACAGCTGCTTTCATTTGACTTCCCAACACTGGCTTGACCTGGTTAGATTTCAAGATCTTTAGCAATGTTTTTTAATAACTGAATTTTGGCAAAAATCATCATATTTAGGCAAGACTTGCAAATAAAAGTTCACAGGAGTGTTGACAGCATGCTCGTTGTATTGTTAGAAATTGGCCCACTGAGAAGGAGGCCGACTCTAAATGCTCTGCATTTAAAGTCCTGAGCATTTGTCCTGTGTGTCATTAGCTGTCTGAGGGTTTCAGGGTATGTGATGGGGCAAGCACTGACAAATCTGTAGTCTGAATCCTTTCAAGTAGATTTCCCATGGGAAAAGCTGACAAGTTGGGTTTTATCCAGGAAGCTGCTGATGAGGAAGATTATTTTTGGAAAATTCAAATAATGGTAGGGGAAAAGCTCGGGGCATTCCTATTTTATATATTTTGCTTCCAAGATGTTAGACTTTTTAATTTTTTAATTATTTTTTTCAGAATATTTCAAAGCGATCTTGATCAGTACGTCCCTTTCTACGGCATTTTTGTTGAACTTTTTTCTCTCATTATCTAAGCAATTTTGAAGGAATGTATTTTTTGTCCCTTATGTTATGACATGTGAGTCATCAGGCTACTAAGTCTAAACCCAGACAGTTTGCTATTCACACCTAGTAAACTTTGCAAAGTTCTTAGCAAAGAGCCTATTTTAATTCAGTTAATTTGAAAAGTAGATTTTTGAGCCCAAAGGAAAATTAAATGTTGTTGTAACTTATGTCATCCAAGTATCTTCAAGACTCGTTGTGGATGGTGGTGCTGTGGACAGGAACGATTTCTGGTAGCAGTCTGTCCTGCAATGAATATGAAAAAGCCTCTGACTGAAGATGAAGACTGCTACCGCATGACTGCTTATCACTGTCATGATTGATAGAGAAAAAAAAACAAACAACTTAACTTAGAAATTAGTTAAAAAGTCACAAAAAAGAAAAAAAAAAGTACAAATTTAATGTAATTCCTAAAGACAGTCAAGTCAACTTAATAAAAGTCATAGCAATAGCTTTAATTAAGTGTATTGAACTTGGTGGCTAAAGTTGATACAACTTAAGTGAGTCAAAGCAACAAGGAATCAAGTTGAATCATTTTGTTTTATTTTTTACTGTGTAACGGCTCAATATTGGGGCTGCAGAGATGATATTTGTCCTGGGTGACACCATCAGCTCTTGGCAAGCACTTCTAATTTCTCTCATTTGGTTTTGCTGCTCCTGTTTAAGTCTCTGTACGTCCAGCTGCACATTATCCAAACCAGAGCGATAAACCAACTGTCCAAAATAAAAACACAACAATTTCTCAACTTAAAAAATAAAAGTATACAAAAATAAAAAATCTCAGTTAACATAACAGAGCTACTCCAATATTCTGCCACTATAAGTAAAGTAATTATAGAGTGTGATTCTTAAGTCTCTTTCAGGTTGCGTATCAGTGCTTTGGAAAGTTTTTTCTGTTTTCTGAAGACTGGACCTTTCAATGCTTCTTATTACTGTAGTAGGTTTCTAGTAATGAAATGCATCTTTTGTTTGAAAAAAGTCAGTTTTCATTTTTTAGGACAGCACTGTTCAGGTACCACAAGTAAAAATGAATGAGAAATCAGCCAAAGTCCAAAGAAAGATCTGTTAATCAAAATCACGTTGAATATGGTAAGTCTTTGTTGGAAGTAATGTATATAAAGAGTGGCTTAAAATATTTTCACAGTACAGGGAGCGCAGTAAGGCAGCACAGAGATCCATAAACAGGGATGTGTGAAGCTATAGGAAGGATGTTTACACCGGAGTCTGTGGCTTCTAAAAGATCATTAAAACCTAAAGGGCAATTTGAGTCGTGTAGATGGCCTACAATCCAGACCAGACCACCTCAAAAATGTTATGTGCTTCTAAAAAGAACATTCCTAAGTGTCACCTTCTCCAGACTTTCTGTGATCCAGGTTAGAATCTGTGAGGAAAGTTGCAAAGCTACAGAATTTTAGCGGTTCGACAACCGGAAGAAACACCAAAACTGCAACCACAAGGCTGAAAAAAATCTGCATAAAAACGTACTTTTCTTTCTTTTTTTACCTCCTGTTTAACTGCAGATAGCATCCACCTTAGTCATTTTTATTATCAGCTCATAGTGCAATCAGCTAAAAGCTATAAAATACCACCATCGTTTATTTTTAGAATTTTACTTTATAAGGACACGCTGAAATTAACTACAGGACCTGAATTTTAAAAAAATCTAACTTCAGATGTTCACCGTCAGATTTCATTGTCATTACTTATTAAAGAAAGATGAAGTTACTGAATTTATCAGGTTAAAACCAATGATTAATCAATTGGACTGCCTGTATTAAAGCAGGGGTTTTGGGAGTTTGTTGCAAAACAGGTGCAAACACAGCAATTTGAAAGACTGATTAAGTTGTACAAAAACAAATATGTCAGGCGTGTTTCTATAAAATGTTAAATAGTGGAATGTGATGTGGAACTGGTTACTTGTTTGAGTACATTTAAGTTAAATTCTAGTCCATTTTCTGTACCTGACAATGAAGGATGAAATTTGCATGTTCTTCAAAAATGGAAGAAAGAGAAAAAGCAGAGGAGAAAATGAATGAATAATGAAAAAGCATTTGCTCCACAGAGAGAGATGGGGAAGTGCAGACTAATATTTCTTTAAATGATTACAAGAATGTCTTGGAGTCTGGAAATAAAATGATCAAAGAGACCAAAATGAAAACAAAACAAACTATAAGTCAACTTTGAACATTTATTATTTTATTGTTTCAGGTCCCATCATGTCTTCTCGCCTCCTTGGATTCAGACCATCGCCTGTGTGTT
>NC_057868.1:44696372-44847524 GCF_019740435.1 Gambusia affinis | reverse complement strand
TAGAACAATCCAAGGAAAATAAACAGCTTAAGGTGTAAAAAGTGTCGAATTAAGCTAGAAGTAGGTGTTGAGAAAACAACATTAAACTAAAACAGGTTTTAAAAACAATAAGCGTGAATTGTTTTTAAGGTTAAGGTTTCTTCTTTTAGTTATTTTGGATCATATGGACATCAGACACAATATACATATTCAATAAATCAGAAAATTATTGAAAAGTTTACGTCAGTAACTCCATCACCAAATAAAACACATTAAATAGATTACACACAGAGACTTTTATATTTTCTTAATGTCTATTGTCTCATCATTTTTCTCCAAGGAACTAATGAAAACGCGGCAATTAAAAAGTATTTTTAATATTACAATGTGTGGGCGTCTGAAAAACATGTTGACCTTCTAAAAATAATAGCATGTAAACCTGCCTGCTATTAAAAAGCGCCTTATTTCCATAAAGTGCACTTTATGTAGCCATGCGATACTTATCAGGACGCAGCTACTTTTTATCACTTTACAGTACCGAAGAGAGCGCTGCGGCACTGTTTTACAACTTAAACTCAATAGAGTCGTTTGAAAATCCATCCCTTCATGGAAGTTTCTTTTCTCGGTCTGGCTTTCCTCTGCTGGACACAAGGCAGAATAAATCAGGAAATGTTTATCTCTTCCCGCTCGCTCCAAATATAACCGAGGCGGTGGACGGACGGTATTTTTGGCCTCAGCTGTTATTCTTAGTCCAATCTGCGCTACGAGTTTCCAGCAAATACCGCGAAGAAAACAGCCAGCCTGAAAAACCTGAGCAACAGGACGGGTGAGTTTGTTCCGTCGGTTCCCAACAGATAACATCTCAGTTGACCAAACAAAAACAAAAAAACTTGTTCGTCATGTTTGCAAACCCGAGATGACATATTACAGTAAAGCTTACCGTCTAAACTGAAACTTCCCTTCTCTCTTTCCAGTGTGAGTTTGCCTCCGAGGCGCGGCAGAACCTCAAAGTCAACGCCTCTCCGTCCCCTGGACGGTACTTATCAGGGATAAACAGCCTCAGAAATCCACAGAGAGACGCTGAATGGTTTGGAAACAGCTACAGCTGCAGCACTGTGCTCCTCTGCTCGCTGTCAGAACTGAAGTTTAGGCTGCCAAGCATCAGGTGGCGGCGCCCGGCTGCGGAGGGAGGGTGTGTCGTAACGCCGGAACGAGGCCCAATCCGCTGCGGAGTTGCACTCGGGGGCTGGGCTAGAAGACGGAAACAGAGTGGGAAAACCCAGCGTGGAAAAGGCTCAGAAATGACACCAAGAGATTGAAAATGTATTCCCTTAAATGAGCTGTTTAAGATAGTAGCGCATTATTATGCTGCATTCTTAAAAAGCCAACCTGGTCTAACTAATTTAATCTAATGTCTAAATCAGGGGTGTCAAACTCCAGCCCTCCAGTTGCTGTCCTGCAGTTTTTAGATGCGCCACAGGTACAAAACGCTGGAATGAAATGCCTTAATTACCTCCTCCTTGTGTGGACCAGTTCTCCAAAGCCTTGCTAACGACCTAATTATTCTATTCAGGTGTGCTGCAGCAGAGGCACATCTAAAAGTTGCAGGCCAGCGGCCCTCCAGGACTGGAGTTTGACACCCCTGCTATAAATGGTCAAATTTCTCCAAACTACAGATGTCACTCATAAGTTTTCTAGTGGTGAACCTTACTGACCACAGCACTCTGATTAACATCAGATAGTAAAGATTATTCCTCTTTTTATGCAATATAAGCAAACTTCTAGTTTCAACTAAGCTTACGATAGGAGAAGCAACTGTTTTAAGGTCATACCTGAAACTTTCTGCTTTTTTGTTGGACTTGATGGGAATGTCTTAAAAAAAAGAAAAAATAATCAGTCAGGAGCAGGACCATTCTGGTTCAACTCGGGAAATAATTGCCAAATGTTTTAACGCGCAGCATTCAACTCTTTAAAGAATTTCCTCCAAGTATAGGCATGACAGGAATGTCCAACCATCACACCACTCAGGAAGGAGACAGGCTTTGGCAGAGATGAACAAGTTCAGTCAATCAATCAATCGATCAAATTTTATTTGTATAGCACATTTCAGCAGCAAGGAATTTCAAAGTGCTTTACATCAAATCAAACACAGAAACACAATGCAACATAGAATCAACAATCAAAACACGACAATAAGTCAAGTTCCATCAATAAATTTGTAATTGATTACGTTTTAAATACAATCCTAAACAGGTTGCTTTTTAGTCGAGTTTGCATCCATAAAAGGTTTACTGGTTACACTCCTACTGTGTTATATGGAATAAAATACCTATTGCTACGTTCAGGTCCAAAATGACAGAGGATGCTGCTGGAGTTAGCAAATCCACACAGGGACAAAGATCTTCATTTTGGAGACATGTCCAGTGGTCTGATGGAACTAAAATGGAACATATTGGACTTACTGACGGTGCAGGCATCACAGTTAGGACGGTGATGCCTGCACCGTCCTAACTGTGAAATGTGGTTGTGGCAGCATCATGTTGTGGGGCTGTTTTGCTGCAGTACAAATTTTATGATTCCCTCATAAAACAGATGGAATCACAAGGAAAGAACAATACTTGAGAAAATATTGAAGCAACAACAGCTAAGTAAGTAAAGCAGATTGGTCCTCCAGATGGACAGTAAACCTCAGCACACAGCCAAAGTGGTTTTAAAGAGGCTTGAGGACAACAGAGTCAATGTTTCGGTCCTTATCTCAATCCTATGGAGAAGTTGTGGGGAAATCTGAAAAGTCAGTGTGTGAGTGAGGCGGTCCAGAAACTGGACCTCAACCAGTTCCGTCAGAAGGAAAAGACCAGGATTCATTCCAACCACAGTACTGAGAGAAAGAAGCTTCTGGAAGGAAACCCAAAAGTGGAGATCAAGGTCATAGACTTCAAATGGAATGCTAATACTTAGGAAATGTATGAAAACTTCAGATTTTGAAGAAAGTAATACAAAATTCTCTCATTCCTGTGTTTAGCAAATAGAAATTATTTTTGATAATTGTGACCTAAAACAAACCTGTGGGAAACAGGTGACATTTTTCTCCCATTCTTCAACTGATGTGTTTATTTAAAGGTGGGATCTTATGCAAAATCATCTTTATATTCTTTTATAATGCTATTTCCTTATTAAAAAACATGCCTGGAGTTTTGCCTTGACATATTCGTACCTGTTCAAGGAATCCTTGAATCTCCTGTGATTTGGAGTGTTGCCGGTAACACCTGATCTTACAATGCACCGCCTACTTACCCAAAGCTCCAGTTTGACTCCCACCCAGCAACTCCCCTACTCGGCTCCTCAAGACTAGTGGCAGTAGCAGTTAGCAAACACCCAGTGGTGGAACTGCACATCTGCTGAGCTCATCATAGGAACTGCAACACTCCGAAGAATGATTGTAGACACCATTATGGAGGAACTCTGTCATCATCACATGCTGAAGGGGGAGTGTCAGGAAAGCTAGGAGGTTCTTAAAGAGACAGAGACCAATTTCAGGCCCCAGATACAGTTATGGATACAGAGTCATTTTTTTTTTTTTATTCGAACCAAAGGGCACACCGTTTAAATTTCTTCAGAAATTTTCTAGTTTTACTTTTAGGATTCTTTTCCTGCTTGTTTTCTATTCACTTCTGACAGAAATGTTTGTCAGACACGCACAGCCGTACATAGCAACAAAAACCTGTTTCCGTGTGTAAAGCAGAGTGACTGATCTAAACACACGACTTGCAGACAAGAGTTTAAAGTTCAAGTTGCTTCTATTTAAAGCACAACACTACCTTCGTCTGAGTCTGTAGGTAAACAGCGCTATAATGTATGACTCCAGATCCCAGCTCCACCTGAAAATAATTGAATCTGAATGAAAGCCGTTCATTATGGTTCCATTGCCATCGGGCCAGAAACGAATCAAAGGATTTCTTCTTTACTCTGCTTTATGAGAACAAAATAACAGTGAACACAGGAGATTCATGAACCTCAGCTGACTTTTATTCAGCTTCTCATAGTGTAGCACACTTTGGAGATGACTTAGCAGAAAATATTAACAGCTTTTGTGCACATTTTACCCAGCCTCATCTGTAACAAGTGTTAGTGTGTACTTTCCTGTTACTGTGTCACAGTCATGTCATTCTTTTCTCACCCACGACTGTATTCAAGGCACTAGATAACATCACGCTGGAAGAGACGTCAACCAAACAACTCACTCTAGGCTCACTTTCACTTTTCACTCCCTTTCCACCTCAGAGGAAAGTGTGTGCAGTACAGTGGTGAGGACTGACAGAAAGACCCTCAGGGCGCCAACATCATGCGGCTGCTGCCGAAGTGTCACTTTAACTTCCTTATCTCCATCCGCCATTGCTTGCGTTTGTCCGTTGCCCTCCGTCTCTCCTTCAGCCGAGCGTTTTGGATTTAGCTCGCCGGCGTACAGCAGCTCCCCCAGCACCAGCGTGCTGCAGGATGTGTCGGAGCGCAAGGTGCGCGTGTAAAGGAAGACTTTCCACGGGAGCACGTGTGACGGCGTGAAGGCAAGTGTCTGGATGTTGACGAGCTGCATGGCGGCGTGAAGGCTCTGTGGGGAGCAGCGGGGCACGGCCCCACACCTGATGGTGTCCTCAGTCCACGTGGTGTCATCTCCCTCATCGGCCGATTCTGCTGAAGCAGAATGAGAAACATCTTTAACAAACGCCATGAAACAAGTGGGTGTGCCGCAGTAAATATAACTGCCACAGTAAATATAACTGAGTAGGGTGTGCTGTGGTGGCGTAGGGGATAGCGCAACCCACATTTGGAGGCCTTGAGTCCTCGACGCGGCCGTCGCGGGTTCGATTCCTGGACTCAACCGACATTTGCCGCATGTCTTTCCCCCTCTTCTTCCCCCTTTCCTGTCAGCCTACTGTCATATAAGAGACACTAGAGCCCACAAAAAGACCCCCTGGAGGGGAAAAATAAAAAAATAAAAATATATATAATTGAGTAACTGTAACTATTGTATTCAAATCTAATCTTAAAGTGATTAATGCGCTACTACAGACTAGGGATGCAACAAGATCTCACATGAAAAGATCGCATATACTGTAAAAAAAAAATAGTGGTGGGACTCAATTAAATTTTTTAATCAAGTTAATTGGAGGGTCTGTAATTAATGACAGGAAAACCACAAAGTGACCAGATTGGAAACATTTTCAATTCAAAATCTCTTCTTGCTGCTAAATTACTGCTTAAATACATATGATCTCAGCAACACAGATGTTTGTTGGTTTTAATGTTATTCAACCATCAGACTGGAGTACAGTGCTATTCAACCCAGTCAGCTATCCAATGTTTCAGGAACTTCTTTGAAAAAAAAAAATCCTCCTTTGAAAGGATTCAATTCTGATCGAATCAGGACATTTATTATCGATCGATTCATGGATCAATCACCTGTCGTGAATTAAGCTGTTAAGCTAATTGTTAGTGAAACAGCAAAGTTGTACAAAAAGTACTGAAACTTTGACATTCCTGTTTTAAGCAGCTTCAGAGGTCGTCTGGTTCTGGTTCTGGTTCTGGTTCTGCTCTGCATCCCTGAGAACCAGAACCAAACACAGAGAAGCAGCATTCAGCTTTTATGCACCACAAATGAGGAACAACTTGTGGTGCACAGACCACAAATTGAACTTACAGAAAACTGCAAAACAGCTGAAACAGAGAGTTCCTTTAAATCTAGACTGAAACCCAGCTGCTTAGAGTTGCTTTAGATCAATAGTTTCCAATCAATGTTCTGCTTGTTTATTGCTGATTCTTATGATGGCATTTCATAAAACAAAGTGTTTATTGCTTGTTTCACAACTGGTGACTGTATGACGTGTTTATGATGTGAAGAACTTTGAACAGCCTTCCTGTTTAAATATTCTATAAAGTTATACTTGATTAGAGAAAGTCACTATAAAGGTCACAGGGCTGCACAATATTAGAAAATCTTGCCACGGTGATTATACTGGTGACAACATCAGGCGATGTACACGTGTGTTTTCTTGTTTCTAATCTGTGTTTCCTACTTTGTGACATTCAACATTTTTTGGCTGTTATGTGTGTGTTGTGTGAGCTTTTCCTGCTCAGTTTTACTCTGTGGTGTTCAAGTAAAGCCTGATGACTTTTATTGTTTTATGGGATGATTTTATTACTTTGTTTTTACCCTACAGCTATTAGTAGCTCATGTTGCTTTTAAAGTGCTTTATAAATAAATTGACGCAGAGTTTGAGTTGTTCCCTCCTTCTTCTTCTTTTCTCCTTTTCTGCCTCTGTAGGTCAGTTTGTCTTTTGCTTCATTGTTGGTTTGAGTCAGAGAATTGAAAGTATTGCCCAACAATTGTAAATGTGGCAACAGCTCTAAAATATGCGAAGCCAAGGTCAGCTGGGTTCAAATGCCAATAAAGAGTGAGTTTAAAGTTAGGAAATGCTTTACGCTGGCTGTAAAAACCGAAAACGGGACACTTTGCTTTCACATCTTACAAACACAGGATCAACCATCTTCTCATCCCACAGACTGAAAGGACTTGTTCCAACCCTGTCATGGAGAGTGTTTAATACTCAACTCCACATGAGTCCACAGGAGTGAAAAGGGTTATAGTCCAGTAAATTACGAGGCTAGCCAAGAAGCTTTAGTTGCATTTGCTGGAAAGCTCAAAGAAAGATAACATGGTTTATAGACTACAACCTGATCCCCAAAGAGCTTAACGTTAAATTTAATTGATATTTATCTTTATTGTATTGTATTCAAACTAAGGGGCAACAACATTTGGAGGGGGGAAAGCAGAAATTGTGCCGGGCACAAGACAGAGGAAATGTTTCATCTTTTAGCAGATTATTTACTGTTTACTGTTTCCAGCTAACAGCTCTCAGTTTCCCATTCAGAGAAACAGTAATTCTTTGGTATTTTTCATAAATTCAGCTTAAGAAATGGGAATAAATTGTGTCCTTCAAGCAAACAGCTTGTAAAAATGTGTAATTTCTAAATTGAAACAGGTTCTTTACCCAGATGTTTATTTTTCCTTTTTAATTTGAAAAGTTCACATGTGTTAAAAAGGATCTATTCTTGTTCAGCTACTGGACTGAAAACAAGTCAAATACAGTCAAATCTGAAAAAATGAAAAACATTATAAATGCTGAGGAAATATCAACCAAACCAACTAAACAACTAACTAAATTTCAACAATATTTACTTACAAAAGTGCTATGTATGATTTTGAATGAAACAAAAACTTTGGCCAGAAAATCCTTTTCTTTAATTAAAGAAATTTATGTTTGGTGGAGTTTTCTGTTCTTTGTTGTAACAATCCTTCTTGGTAATAACGTTACACTGTTGGAAAACCTTTTTGTTTCCACTCAGTGAGGCCATATTAGTAAGTAAAACACATTTGCGGGTCGATCAGCCGAGGCGGATATGCAGGTTGTGACAGAGAAACAAAATGTTCTATCCTCTTTAGAGCCAAACAGAACTTGGTAGAGGCGGTATGATGCTGCAGGGGCGGCAGATTGTTACAAAAGACAAATAATCACACACAAATTTATTCACCTTTCATGCTAAGTATGCATTTTTTACTGGCATAATCCTGAGAAATACTACTTCAGATAACAGTACAGTAAACCCAGCCTCGTGTCCTGCAGTGCATCACAGCAGCAGGGATCAGCCTGTCCCATGTAATTGACTGTAATTTCATTAAGCTCTGCTCACAATGCTAACGCAATAAGCAGCAGTTTCCCTTTGTAGCTACGGCAGCAGCTTGGTATAATCTCAAAGATGTCAAAAATGTGTTCTCCGTCCTCTCATTAGAAATGACTGATCTTAAACGTTCATCGTCTCTTTGTGTTCTCCGCTGCATGACACACAATGTGCTGCAAATGACTGTGATGAAACGTCATCAACGTAATCCTATAAACAGCTGCAGCTGCGTAGCGTGGACAGGGAGGGCTTAAATCAAGTTTATTTGTACAACACATTTCAGCAGCAAGTCAGCTCAAAGTGCTTCACGTGATAAAAACATAATGCAACAACCAATTATAGTGGGAGCAGCAAACAAGCAACAAGCTTTACATTTTGTGAAAATAATCAAGAGTAACTGTCATCAAATACACATCAAATGTATTAATCACTGTTTCCATTGTTATTAATCAGAGGCAGCTCCAAACAAGGGAAAAGACTTGAGTAAAAAAGAAAAAAAAAACTCAAGGAGATGTTGAATGCTGCTTCTCCTCGTTTGGTTCTGGGGATGTAAAGCAGAACCAGAACCAGAACCAGAAGACCTGAGTGGTCTAGAAGGTCCATTAACAACAGCAGGTCTTTATTGTATTGTGGGGCTGAGCCGTTCAGTGATTTATAAACTAACAATGTTCTTCAGGTGACAGAAGGCTGACTTTGTAACTGTCTTTATGTGGCTCTGAATGTTCAGGTTAAGGTTTCAAGCCTAATTAGGTTAATAAGGCCACTTCATGGTCTGACCCTTTACATTGTTTCATAACAGCTAGTTTCCATACATTTTTATTGAAACCCAATTTTATCCTTTTAGCACAATGAAAACGTTTCTTAATGCTCATTCATAGTGACTGCTATAATATTCAAAGTTATGAGGACAGATAAAAATAGTAAAAGATCTGAACGGTTCACATGTGTTAGGGAGGAACGCTTGGGAATATTTCTGCCTCTGTTCATCGACAGTGTAAGCTCAGGAATGTGAAACCTGTTAGGAACGGCAGAGATGTGACATGGCAATTCTTCTCTAACACGTTTTGTTTTAAATCAAACATATATTTTTATATGACTTTACGGACAAAGACACAGCTCAAGTATATCTAAAATGCAGTTCTCACTGAGGAATTTATTGATTAATAGAAAACAGGTTGAATGACAATATGTAATGTCTGCCTTGTTACATCATAAATCAGCTCTAATTAATCAAATCTTTTAGGGAAGCTGAGATCATTTTCACTGGCCATGTTCTCACCAGATTACTGCTTGATCTAAGGAGTAAAAAAAAAATTTAAAATCTTTGACATGGAACCTGTTTGACAGCATGAAGTAGACCATCAGGCTTCTATCAGTCTGGAGAGTCTTTTCTAAGCTATTGGGAGTCCAGAGTCCCCCAGTGGGAGTCGCTACCATCCAATGGTAAAAACTCTGTCAGAGTGAACAGCTGACTGGAATTACTACAAGAAGAACAGAGAACATTATGGAAAGCACTGCTTCCGATGCTAACAATTTAACATTAACAAAGAGAGATGGCCATAAAAAGAGAAATTCATGGAAGAGTTACACGGAGAAAATTCCTCCATGTTTTCTCCCACAAAGGAAAACAATAATTATAAAGATGGTTTAGAGACCGAGGCAAAATTAACAGCAGATTTCTGTTGACGCTAATGTTTCAGCACAAACTGCTTTTATCAAGCAGCTGTGGTCTTTGACGAAGCAAAAATATTTGCCTTTATTTGCTTTGATTTCAATAGATACGCATCAATATTGGTGGGTTTTCTGCAGACATTCATTCATAATATTTCATTTAAATATGAAGCCAAGACCAGATAGATACAATCAAGGCATGGAAATGTGTTGTGTAAATACAAGCCTAAAGTGAAAGCTCTGAGTTTGTAAGGTCCATTAGTTTCAGCCCTGATGAAGTTCTAGACACATAAAAAACCCATTGACCCGAAGAAAACATCTTTCCTTTCTATTCTTAAAGGTGCATTCACACCAGCTCTGTCGTCTGCTCTAGTTTGATCAAAGTAATCAAACTAGAGTTAGTACTAAAACTCAGAATGGATCAGAAAAGTGAACTCTGGTTCGCCTACAAACCTCAGTCTCGGTGCGGTCGCATTCACATATGCATATTCAAAGCATGTATGAGCTGAGAGGAGACCGGGCAGAAAGCAGGAACCAAATTATGTGGGTAAACAAACACCAAACCAAACGGGGGAGTCGAGTGCTGGTGAGAGAAATGTCTCCTGGTCCTTTGCCAAAGACAAAAGGGAAATCCTACAACTGCTAAAATCTGACGCTGCTCCATTCTTGCTTACATTTGGCGAAGAGCGTTTTCTTCTGAGGTTGTTGTGTTGTTTCCTTCAGCGGTTCTTGGTGCAGCACAAAAACAGGCGAGGGAGTGAACAGGTTTTTCAATTAGTTTAGATGGTTTGACTCAGTGCAGTGTGAAAACAAACCACAGGAGCTGAAGACGTGACAAATGTTGCAATTTTGGTCTCCAACTGGACCGATTCTACCGGACTGGGGTGTGAAAACGCCCTAAATCAGCTTAACAGTAGCTATGGTGTATCTATTCAGCTGCTTATTACTAAATTGTCAGACAGACTGCAGAAAAAGGCTGCAACGACATTAATGTTAAAGTGGTCTAATCAGACACTGCAGCTGTTTTCAAATAGAGAAGGTAACGACATTCAGGTGAAAACTCTGCATCCTGGGCCTCGACAGACCTATTCGCTTAATGAAAGCAAATAAAACGTTAACAAGTAAAACGTTAACGCTTACTTTACTCCTGACTAATGTGAGCGAACAGAAGCTTCCGCTCCATTACCTTGTTCTGAAGGCGAAGCACGCCGCTGCGTCCACAGGCGCTCAAACTCCTCCGGGGTGACGGGTGGAGAAAGAGACAGAGTGACGCTGGGCTCGGCACCGGGAGCCGGGAGGCCGGCCGGGCGGCCCAAACACTGAGCGGCGCCGTCTGAACCTGGAGGAAGAACAGAGGCGCACAGTCAGGATGCTGGAGACACAGCTGCTACTCAAGCACATGCAATCATCGTTTGATCTCAAGCTAAATCAAATCTGATCTGAGCGTCTTGTGCTTGTTGTGCAGCACGACCACCAGCCACATTAGATTATCAGGAAGTAAACAGGAACCTCTGATGTCAGAGCTATAAATAAACTTTAGTAGCGGGATAAGTGTGGCATGCAACACAATGATGAAAGAAATGTGATTCAGTTCCGGTTTTGGTCGTTGCACTCTAAATCGCTCAGTCAGTTGGGATGGTCCCTTCCTGAAACACACTGGGGGGAAAACCGCAGCGCAGAATGCACTTCAGGAGCAACATTTCTATATGAAATGACCTTGATGGTCCCACTGCAGATATTCCAGTCACGTTTTTTTTTATCAAGGTCTTTTTATTATTATTTTTTACATACACCACACACACACACATACACATAAAAAACAAAGCAAAAAAAAAAACAAAACAAAAAAACTGACAAAATATACAACAAAAATCCCTCCCAGCCCTCCCCTCCTATACCGGATCTACTACCCCAACAAGAATACACCTTTTATTCATACATCAGCTGATACAGAGCACAGGTTTGCACACACAAAACCAATATTTGACCTTTACACAAAGTTATCTGCCGAAATATTCCCGACATAAGATATAAATGGCTGCCAGATGTCAAAGAATTTGTTTACAGATCCCCTAACAGTATATCTGATCTTCTCTAAATGAATGTAAGACATAACTTCTCTTAACCAATGTCCATAACTTGGAGGATGTGGATCCTTCCATCGAAGAAGAATGAGTCTTCTAGCCAGTAGAGAGCAGAAAGCTAACACAGTCCTCTGATGTTTGCTGAAGGAAGTCTCTGCTGGAACCACCCCAAAGAGAGAGATGAGTGGTGATGGACAGACAGTTTGTCCAAATATTCCTGAAAAAGTGTCGAAAATGCCTTGCCAATATCTGTGTAACTTTGGACAAGACCAGAATGTGTGTAAAAGTGTGGCTGGAGATTGTTTACAACGATCACACGTCGGATCCAAGTCCCTTTTGAGTTTGCACAATCTGTCCTTAGACCAGTGTAAACGATGTACTACCTTGAATTGAATTATAACATGTTTCAGACATATTGAGGACGAATAGATATTTTGAATAATTTTTTGCCAAACTGTATCTGATACGGACTCCTCCAAGTCCATCTCCCACTTGACCCTCAAGGGATCTAAATTGGTAAAGATATTCCAGTCACGTTTGAGACAGAAAACCACACTGCGGGGTACCACAACAAGCATTATGCAGTAGGATTCACAGAACTGGTCCGGCGCGATAACGATCACATGCAGGCCGTGTTTACAGGAGTCGTGCTGCCTGATTGGTCTGGATTCTTCCAAACAGCTCAGAACGTCTGGAGCATGTCTAATCCAGCTCCTTATTGCAACAATTTGCATCTGTCGGTTTAACTGTTTAACAACAAGTTCATAATGGAGGAGAGACCTGGCTACCAAAACAAAAGTGTTTTCTTTAGGTAAAGGCAAATGACCTGAAATAAAAATAAAATGCCCACGGTGCCAAAAAGTGTAATTATTATAGAGATAATTACAGATTATAGTGAGTAAAACTTGAGCTCCTGTAAATACAAAGGCGTTACATCCAAAAATAACAGAGACCAATTGCTTTTTAAACCCAAAACATTCGTTTAGAAAAGCCAAATTCCTTGGTAAGGATGCTGCTCAGCTCGGCTTTTAACTCTTTTAACCTTAATAAATTGTTGAAGAGGCCCCGCCCCTTTCTCCCTGTTTACCCATGACTGCAAGGCTAACCCCAGCGGATACGTACAGTACAGATCAAAAGTTTGGACACACCTGAGAAGGTGTCCAAATATAAATATATATATCGGTATGTTACGCAAGTATGTGTGAGCAAATATGTAGGCATGTGCAAGCATGTATGCAAAAAATGTGTGTATATATGTGTTCATATGTCTATATATAATTATTCTTAATAATTATATTAAGAATATTCACTCCTTCTACTTCTATTCACTCCTTTTTGATTATGCCAGATCATTTTCCTTGGTTATGGTGTTCTATTCTGCCTCCTTTAATTTTTATTAAAATATTGCGAGATGTATGTTAATATGCAACAAGTGGGAAGCTACGGTAGATATTATTTGCATATTCAAAATAAGTACATTTAAAAAAAAAAAAGTACAAACTCATGATATCTGTCCCCTATTCACATAAAAAGAAAATCTAAAACAACCAATTAACGTATGTTGGGAGTCAATAAACATTTCATTTAGTCAAATGACATCATCAAAATCACAAATATTTGAGCAAATAGTAGATAAAATTCCCCACAAAAGTGTTAGAGGTCGAAGGTCGAAGCTGCTGACGTGGTTCTAAAAGCTGCTTTGTTTATCACTCATTGCTGCTGCAATTCAGATTAGTTTTTGTTCAGTAAACAATAGTCTAGTGTAATATTTCACATGCTAAATGCTCCTGAGGCCTGGGTGAGTCCAGAATGTGTTTCACTGCATGCCCATCAGGAATGGGGTGGGTTCCTTTTTCACGGTACACAGAATTGTTAAAACTACATGGTTCCTGCAGTTTGAGCCGTTTTCTATGAGTTGTCAAATATATTTACACACAAAGTGACGAATTAGCCTGTATGATGAGCAAGAATAGAACACTACAAATTTCCCCTTGCAAAAAATAAGTTCCTGTCTGCTTGTGGGTGATTAAGCAACAAGCATTGCTTCACAAAGGAGACACTGATTGAATTACGTTATGTTTAATATATGTTTCAAGAAGGGGTTTTTTCTGCTCACTGGGTTTCTTAAAACGTATAGTTTTTTTCCCCCAGATATTCCCACCTCTATATATAAATCTGTTTTTCCCCAGATCCAGATCCATCAACACTTGATGATCTTGGCCATCATTTACCATCTAATTCATTTGGCTAATAAGTATCTGACGCACTGGGAGCTCTGAAATGTCATTCCCAGGTGGTTAGCGGATCCTCTAATGAAGCAAAACAAAACAACAAAGAGACGGCGACTTAAAGAAAAAGTAACACACCCAGACATGACACAGCAGGACACTATGAATGCACAACATTGAGCTACAGCATACGCAAGCGTTTCTGCATGGGAGCACATCTAAAACAAGAAATACCAAACCTGCGTCAGGACTTTCCACGAAATCTCTATTCCATCACGTTTAGACAAACATAACGTGTTTTCAAAAACGCCAGCATACAGTGCAAGGACAGGAAACAAAATTTAAAATCCAGAAAATGTGATTGCTCACCTAAATGAACCATCTCAAGCTGTCTGCAGTCCAGATTGTCCGGAAGGTCCGAGTTTGGTTTGGGGATAGATGCCAGGTGTTCTGGGCTCCCCCTACTGGTTGACTCTACTTCCACTGAGCAGTGCTGCAGAGGCTCCAGAGTGTTAAAGCTGCTCACCCACTGGCTAACGGGTTCAGCCGGGCGGCCGATTAAAACACCGATGGAGGGGTCTGATCTCCGGACCTGGAGAACGTGTCGCGTCTCTACGATCCCCCGCTGCAACAGGCGGTAATAGAGAAGAGCCTGGCCGCGCACACACATGTCTCTCTCCTCCTCTGTAAAACACAACGTTGTGTTTGGTACCAATTGTCAGTTTATCCCTCAAGTCAGGCGTCTGATTGCAGACACGCACCTATACAGTAGTGCAGCAGCCTCCCCAGCATGTCCTGAGTCTCAGCAGGACGACACAGAAACAGCCTCATGGTGGAGGTCAGCAGCTCCATCTTCAGCTCCATGGAGGTTTCGCTTCTCACTCCGTCGATGAACGCTTCCAACGTGTAGGGGGCGCTGGAAATCCTCTCCCCGTAGGCGCCCAACAGCCACAGCAACGCCTGCCTGCCCTGGTGGATGGAAAGTTAATGAATCATTTATTTCCAGACAGATTTGAATAATGTGGACGGTACAGACTTGGACTTTAAACCTTCCCCACATGTTTACTTTTGAAATGTATATAGAAACATATCCAATAAAACTAAATAGTATGCAAGCATGTGGTGAATGTTTCCCAGTGTGCATCTCTGTATCTGATTTAAAACAGTAAAAGCCTTTTTTGTTAGAATAAGAATTAGAAGTGGAAATAGAAATTATTCATATCCTTTTCAGTAAACAACAGAAAAGTCTTTCTTGGCTGTTGCAGCAACTAAAACACTTCTAGTAACTCGTTATATGATTTTTACATGTCTCCATTGGTATTACAATGGAAATATTCCCCACAGTTTCCCCCAGAAAACTAGCCATGCTAGCGTTGGTTTGAGGAGCTAACACAGTGGCTCACTGTGTTAATGAGTTCAATCTAAATCTAACAGGAAATTTGAAAACATGACTTGGTAGTTATGTGTAATTAGACAACATTACCAACAATACCAAAACACCAACTATAAAGTCTTAAAAAAGGCAAAAACAAAAAAATACAATCAAAAAAATATTTTTCACTTCTGGTTTTTAATCCTACTTAAAGCATTAGAAACTTTTCTATACTTTATCCATGACTTGTCACTTTATTTGCTGAAGTTGTTGTCATGAGGAGCAGTAGAAACAGGAAGAGGTTGCAGAGATCTTTGTGGATAATAAAAAGACACATGACTTCAGTCTCCTTTCCTGTTCACATACTGACTGTACAATATACTGTACTATGCTGCCATTGTTCTTATAACAGTTTCACCACAGAGTTTACTTCAACCCGTCGCTGCTATCACTGTTACTGGAGTCTAAAGGAAAAGAAAAAGAAAAAAAAGCCTAGAATAAATAAACAAACGATGCAAGTGAAGCCTGGTGGTCCGCCAGGCTAATATGAAACCTTCCCTAATCATCACTCAGTGAGGAAATTCAAGCATAGCAGCAGCAAAGCAACGGCCCAATCAAACCACAGAATAATAACAATATGCATTTTGTGGCGCTTTTGTACAATGACAATGAAGGCATGCACAAACTTTTTATAGATTTGAGACCACAAATCTTTTTAGTGTCTCTGCTCTGCCTCATCGGTCGTAGCAGGTGAGCGCTCACACAGAGTGTGGTTCCGGTTCTGGTGGAGGTTTCTTCATGTTACAGGAGCGTTTTCTTGCTGTTGTAACGCAGCCTGGTTTCTGTACTACTCACAAACCCGAGTGAGACCGCAGATGTAAAACAATGCAAAACTATTTTCATTTACAAACATGGACAAAACAGGTTCCTCGTGTTTGGGAGGAACAGAAGCAGTAGGGCTGATCAATGCGAGGAAACAACAATATGTAATGCGGTTGATGAATCTTGGCCTTTCTACTTAGTGCTCAAAGCAAACGTAACGTATACTCCAGTTATTAGCAAGTCTATCCAGTACCTTAAAAACAAAAAAATGATTATTTTAATCTCAATAAAACATTTTATTTGGCGGTTTTGTAAACGTTCATTTGAATAAAGTGTGACATCTGTTAGAAGAGGCTTTCTGCAGCATCCCTGATGGCCATAGAGTCCTGGCTGCTGAGGGAGGTGGACTTTGAGGTCTTGATTTGCATATGTTGCAAACCAAGTCCTATGTGTACGTCTAAATCCACTGAATCAGGTTGATTTGATTTACTCTGCGAAACGGAGCGGGATGATCTGGGCTCTAACCTGGCTGTCTTGCAGCACTTCCTCGCAGCCCTCCAGGGCCGAAGACACGGCATCGCCGCACTGAGGACACGCCCAGACAAGATCACGTATCGTCTGCACCACCGCTGGGGGAACGGGGCGGGGCAGGAGGACAAAGGACAGAAAACACACAGTTACTAGTGATCCACATGTTCTCACAGAGGATGACGGGGATTATTTTTCTGAACGTTGGGGGCTGATTTATACCAGAGGTTATCTGATCCTGTTTCAGCCCGAGCAGCCCGGTGAGAATCTCCAGACATTTGTCACTGTAGCTTCGGCCGATGCGACCTGACAGAGGGACACAAAGGGAGACGGAACAGGATGGATGAGTTTAAAAGTTTAAAACACCACAGCCATCTCAGCTTCAGCTTCAGGAATGTGATCAGTCCTGCTTTCATAAAGATAAAAGTAAAACAAACAAAAACAAGTTTTCTTTTGCTGCATATTTGATTTAATAAAGGGAAACAGAATAGTTTTACATCTAATATGGTTTCAGCAATGGAAACACAGACAGGAATAAGAGCACGTTTTCCCCACCCCCACACAGAGACTACCTGCCATTCCAAGCTACAAATAGTTTTAGACACTTTGTGATTTTCTTACTGTTCATTATAAATGTGTTTAATTGCCAGAGCTTGAAAATAAATTCGGGAGCAGTATCTGTCATGATCTGATGGAGGTGAGAAGAGGATCAAGGCAGAGACAGGAGTGGAAGTTGCAATAATGGTCTAATAAAAGTCTGAAACAATTCCAAAGCGAGGAAGGGGACCAGGAGAAAACTCAGAGGAGGACAGACAAGAGGAGGACAGAGAAGAGGCAAGGATCCAGCAGGGAAATAAAAAGGGTTTTCTTTTCAGGTGAGACTATGTACACAAGGCACTCAATACAACCCAGAACCACGACGGTGTCTCGTTTAAACGAGAAAATTTCTCATCACAGTGAGATGAGCTTTATATCTCGTTACGTCAAGAAAGTTTCTCGCTTTGAATGAAAAGATTCTCGTTACACTGAGACATAAAAATTCGCCTTTTGAAGATTTTTACTTCTTAAAAATCGTTTTAATTCTCCTCTCCCCGGTTCTTCTACGCGACATCTGAGAATCCAAAGAGGCGTTGCTGCTTTACTGTTACAACTTTTGCTGTTTGAAAGAGGATATTTTTGTTTAAATGAGATAGAAATGTTGCTGTAGCAAGATTTTTTTTTTTTATCTCCTCAAAACAAGAAGACGTTCTCGTTTTAGCAAGTTGTGCATCTTGCTAGAAAAAGATTTTTTTTTTTCCATGTGCTACATTTTGAAGCGATAGTTTAAGGTGGATTCTAGGGAGAGCAGGCTTTTTTTTCTAATTTAGTTAGAAAACCTTTTCAGATTCATTTATTTAAATATATATTTTTAACAGATTTTACAGACGTCTACTTCTTAAGTAAAAAAAACATTGCCTTTTGTGTGTCATTTATATTTAAAAACTTTAATGGAGCCATCATGTGATGGTTGCATTTTAAATCCTGTTGGATACACACTTGTAATGATAATGTTTAGCTAAGTGAAACACATAAAAAAAGGTGTACACATGTTGTCACAGATAAGTGACGGTTTGCGCGTGTGTGTGTTTGTGTGTGTGTTCTTACCGATGGCTGAGATGGCGGTCTGAGCGGTGTCTGTGTTGACGTCAGTGCAGTAACCCTTCAGTTCATCCAGTATCATTACAACATTCTCATCATTCACCAGCTCTACCAGCACCTGTAAACACACACACACACACACACACAACACACACACACACACACGCGCACACACACACACACCTCTGGTTAATACACCATGCTGTTAGGATAAGCAATAAGCATGCTGTAGCAATAAGCAATAAATCCATTAATTGCATGAGACATTAAAACGATCTCAATAATTTCCTTCTTTTTAAAAAAAAATCTTTTAAAAAATAAATCTTTTCACATATATGTTGAAACTGTCTCTATGTCCTAGCAGTTTGGCATGAGCTAGATAATCTTTGGAAAAAAATCGAGCTCCTCTGACTTCTCCCAGTGCTCCCATCGGTAGTTACTAGCAACCAATGTGGGACGTCTCTGAGCTAAACCTGGACCCAATGCTGGAAGTGGAGGGAACTGCTGCAGCATCAGCAGATGTGACAGATGCTGATCGGTTTGACAATTTAGCAAAATAAAAAGAAACAACAAAGAAACCAATCGAATACTTGGAAAATCATTGTTGCAATGACAACAATGAACACTGTCATCTAAACGTCCTTCAGAGAACTACGGATCAAAACCACTCCAGGATTAAATGAACAGCTCGTTATCTGGAGGCAAAAGTGTGAAGGAATAACTTAGAACAAAAACTTTGCTTGGCATAAAAACACTACCTGCATTTTTCTCCGCTTGATGTAGGCCGGTTCAGCGTAGCTACAGAAGAAACGCTTGTAGTGCTCCCCCAGCAGGCCGGGGATGGAACGCAACAGCAGCTGCAAAAAGACAAAAACACTTATTTGATTTTATACACTAATGAACAAATAACATTAGATTAGGTTTTAGTCTCTAAAACCATAATCTTTGGACAGATGATGGGTTAAGTAATAACATGATCAGGCACATAAGATTTTACAGATAAGATGGTCAAAATGTATTAATTGTATTGTGCAAAAATATTACACACTGCAGTGCAGAAACAGTCTGGAAGTGACACATAAATAAATGAGAGGTTAGTGCTGAAACTCTCACCTGTACATGACAGAGGGCCGCAAACCTCATTTCCCTCGATCCACTCCCGCATGCGGCCAGCAGAGGTCCTCGCACTCGCTCCAGGGCGGCCTGGCTGACCGCAGGAAGGCCGGAGCAGAGGCTCAGGAAGAGGCTGAGGGTGGCCGCCATGACAGGAGGGTGGGGGCTGACCAGGGAGGAGTCCAGCAGGGAGAGGATGTCAAAGAGCTCGTCTTCTGACTGGGGTCGGTACCGCTGGAGGACCCTCAGCACCTCCGACTGGCCCCAGGGGTCACACTCCTTTAGCCTGGAACCAAAACATTTTATATACAACGTTCACTGGTAGACATCCTGAAGGATTCATTGCGGGCTCCATCTTGTTCTTCTTCTATATGTATTGTCTATCTTTACCAGGGCCGTATTCACAAGGATGAGGGGCCGTGGGCCGGAGTTATTTTTGGGGCCCTCTTCACCAAGGAAAAAAGTCCTTAAAGGTGCAGTATTTGACTTTCATTAAAAAAAAAAGTTTTCTACATATTTGGTAAAACTGTCATCATGTCGTGACAGTTTGTTATGAGACAGGTAATCCTCCACGTCCTCCCTGAACAGTTTTTGCCGTCTGATGAAATGCGCCTCCCTCGACCAAAAACGACCAATCAGATACAGAAGGAGGGGCTTAGTGTTGCCAATCGTCCTCATGTACTCGCTCCCAAATGTACTAGTAGTGGAGAAACAACTTCCTGTTACAGAAAAACCGTTTATCCGTCGTCATCAGTGGGCATGCTAACTAGCCTTAGCATTCACGACAGGCTATGCTACCTGCAGCGGAGTAGAAAGTGAGGGAGGGGAGTGCTGTCAATCACTGACATCCGGGTTCTGATTGGTTGTTTCTAGTTAGCGCTGGGAGAAGGCAGAAGAGCTCAGTTTTTAAGATCATCTACCTGTCATGACATGATGACAATTTCAACAAATATGTGAAAAAAATCTTCTTTTTTTTTCTTTCTTTTTTTTTACAAAAGTTACATACTGCAGCTTTAACTTATGCAAATTACAGTACATTAATTGGCTTTATATATCAGCAGGTAGGAATTGATGCATGGTAGATTTAATACATCCTCTAACCAATAACTCTACGTTGTTTCCAAAGAAAGCCGCTATATCTGCATTATTTTCAAATATTTAAATATCTGCATTCATAAAATTCCCCCCAAAATTAATACATATCACCTAATGTGGGCCTACGAGTTTCATATAGAGTAAAATGTTTGAAAAACACACACATTCATCTAAAGAGAAAAGTGTCTCTCAAAAAATCAGTCCTTTCTAAAATCTGGCCCAGATCATTTCTTTGTTTTCACAACATTTCTTTCCATTGTTCTGAAATGGTGGTGATGATGGTGATGATGATGATGATGATGATGATGGTGATGATGATGATGATGATGAAATATACCCATCCTTAAAATTAGACTTAAAAGAATCATTACAGATATCTTGAACAGTTTGGGGTTGAACTTAACTCAAATTAAAAGAAAATCAAAGAGACTATTTTTTAGGACAAAAAGACAAAAAAAAAAAAAAGATAAAACAACCCAAATTCTTTTTTAGGATCTTGGTGAACGAAATAATTCAGTCACGGCAGAGCGTGTGTAGGAAGTGTACAGTATGTTTAAACACTCTAAAAGGGGGCAAGCTGTTTTGTAGTTCAGCTTTAATTAGACCGTGTCTTCTTCTGGTCAGCAGGAGGGAGAATAAATGATGTTCGGGGGAGGTGGTTTCAAATCCAGCTGGCTGTCTTTTGAAGTGTAAAATGTCTCTGATGGGAGCTGGCGTGGTGCTGTTGCTGCCTTCATCCATCCTGTTCTCCCCTCAGCTGCTAATAGAGGTTTATGATGACGATCCAGTTTCCTTCATTTGATTTGCTGCTCCTCTCATACATTCAGTAATGACTTCCTGTTCTGTCCATCATTTGTGTTCCTCTTTCTTTAGTTCACTATATTTTCAGCCGGTTTTGCTTGTAGTTCTGTGTGCCGCTGCTTAGTTCTACCTGAAGTTTTCCCTTTCCGGGAATGGATTGTTGACATTTCTGTGACGGTTATGCTTTCACATGATCAATACAATTCAATTAAATATTGATTGCAAAAGGGAATTAAATGTCGTTGGAACTCACATTATCCGAGGTTCTTCAAAGCGGTATAGTGGATTGTGATGGCTGTTGACAGGAAGGATGTCCTGTAGCAGTCTGTAGTACAGCCAATTTGAAGAAGCCTCTGACTGAAGACACTTTGTTGTTGTACCTCAGTCTCATGAAGACGATGATCAGGGTCTACCATGATTTTCTTGATTTTATAAAGAATCCTTCTTTGCATCATCATCATCTCCAGATGTCCAACAATCGTCCCCAGAACAGAACCAGAACAGAACCAGAACAGAACCAGAACAGAACCAGAACAGAACCAGAACAGAACCAGAACTGAACCAGTTTTCTTTACCAGGTTGTTGAGCCTTTTTAGATCCCTGGTTCTGATGCTGAACATCATCATGACAACCAATGAACACAGCAGGAAGGTCTGTGTGTTTCGGGTTGTTTTTCCTGCTGGAAGGAGAAACTTCTCCCCAGTCGATACTAACGCTGATATATTGTGGATCCTTAATTTTGAATATTACAAAATACCTCTCGTATTGCGATATATTCAACTTAGGGCAGCGCTATAAATAATCAGCATATATCACAATAAGCACATGATCAATATCAATCGATAATAAGTCTGATGGAACGTTCAAGAAGTTCACTGAACTCCAATCCAGAACCGCACAGCATTCTGGGGGATGTAGGCAGAGGAAAGACTTTAGCTGCTCAACCTCTCACGGCAAACTGAGCAAGGTTGGTGGAATCAACTAGCTCGCTCTTTGGTTACCTACCAACAACCTGTAGAGCACAGGTATCAAACTCCAGTCCTCCAGTTGCTGTCCTGCAGTTTTTAGATGTGCCACAGGTACAAAACACTGGAATGAAATGGCTTAATTACCTCCTCCTTGTGTAGATAAATTCTCCAGAGCCTTGCTAACGACCTAATTATTCTATTCAGGTGTTGTGCAGCAGAGGCACATCTAAAAGTTGCAGGGCACCGGCCCTTGAGGACTGGAGTTTGGCACCCCTGCTGTAGAGCAACTTGCGCAGCAGCAGTTTCAGGTTTCGCCATTTGAAATAAAAACATAACGACGTTCAGTGAAAGCTTTGGATAAAACAGGAAAGGTCATGTCACCAGTTTGCTAATATTTAAAACAAACAAACAAAAAAAAACAACTGCCAATATCGACTGATATGAAGTGCTTAAATTGTGATACATATTTAAGCCCTAATTCAGCTTTTCAGGAAGTTGGAAACAAGTTGAAAATCCATATTTAATTTTCCGTCCACTTCACAGCTATGCCTTAACTCGTCTCACTGGACTCTAAGAGAACCCGGGGCAGTTTGTCTGGACCAACCTGTTGAGGAGGTGGTGAGTGATGGGCTTGTTAATGACGACGCCCCCCTCATCCTTCAGGACCTCCTCCAGAGCTCTGAGGCAGTTCACCATCACCACGGGGTCCGGGTCCCTCAGCAGGCTGTACAGCTCGTTCACCACCGCGCCGTCTGGAGCGTATCCCAAACACCAGCTGTTATTCACTCATTCATCATTTATCGTGAAAAAATTCCTACCATGAATAGAATTTTGATTTATCATTCAATTAATCAAAAGAATTTTAAAAAGCTGACGGTATTAAATTTTTTTTTACTGATTTCTTCAAAATTCAAAATTACTGAAAATTAATAAATGTCGGTAAATTGCAGTTTAGTGGTAGAAGTCACACTTCTTTAAGAGACTGATTTCCTGAACAAGCCTGTGTCAAATAAAAACGCTGTTTAATATACAATGTTGTTTGATTTAGTGCCTCTAGGTGTAAAAGGGCTACTTTCTATACTTATAAAAAGTAGCACTATATTGTTTTTATCGTAATTTTTGGCATTATCAAAATAGTACCACAAAATATTACAGTACATTTCTAAGTCTATATCACCCACTCCTATTGCATTTCCACAACTGGTGGTAAAAACAAGCTAATGAGTAAATGTGAATAAAATATGTGAACAATGGCGCCACCACCAGGCCGCTTCACTAAAACACATCAATTCCAATCAGCAAACTCATATTATATGTCTTTAAAACAAATAACAACTAGACTGCGTTCATAACTAGTTGCTTCTATAGGAATTTAAAAAAGAACATGTCTGCTAGGTCCTGCTAAGCAAATGCACTGATCCCATGAATTAAATCAAACTTTTCTAACAATTCCTTGGCAATACGAGAAACCTTTAGCTGTTGCTGATCATCATGCTTCTGGATATGTCCTCAGTCTGATTTGGCAGTTGTTGTTTTTTTGCATCACTTTTGGTTGAAAGAGGAACCTCAAATGATCTCCCACTTATTCTGGTTTGATTTCTTACTTTTTATGCTCTTTTTTTATTTTTATTTTTTTAAGAGACAGACAGAAGAAATGACAAGTCCACCTATTTCAGAGCCAGGTTGAAGATTGTGCAGCTTGGCCCAACCGAGAACGGCCACCCTTCGGACGCAAGCCGCCCTGTCTCTCAGCCCTGCCGTCAGAGGTTGCTCCACATACTCCACCAAGCTGGGCAACCTGGCACACACAGAAGCAGTGATCAGGAATCTGTCACGGAGCGCTGCGGGGCTCGCGTTAGCGCCATGCATGTCTCCCTGCTCACCTCAGGTTGGTCATGCTCCTCAGGGCCAGGCTGCGGACCATGGGGTTGGGATCCAGGCAGTCTTTCCTCAGGGTGTTGACGACCAGAAGGGACAGCTCCGGGTTCAGGTGGGCATAGCAACACAGGAAGACGTACACCAGTTTCTTCTGGACGACATCTACTGTGGCGCAGGCTTTCACCATTTCACTGAACAGGTCGGACACATCCACGCCCTGAGACATAGCCCTGAGACGGAGAAGCACACGTCAGCATGATCACATGTGGCTAAGAAAAGCACTTTTCGGAGCGGAACCTGTTAGTGAGGCACAAAAAAAACGAAGTTAGCTGACTTCAGTATATGTGAGGAGTTTAAAACAGAGTCAAGACAAGTACATGGAAGCTGATTGAAAGGAAACCTGAACATCTAAGAAGTGTCTGTGGCACATTTAGGCTGCCAGGTAGAGAGCGAGAGAGAGCAAGACATCAACGGTTGACCGGACAGCTGGAAGAAGTACAGTACGGGTTTTTTTTTGTACATTCCTCAAATTTACGTGAGAAGAAATATGCTGAATTATAAAATTTTATGAGCTTTTAAAAAACTCTTGAGTCAAGGTGAGGGTCACTATTATCTGAAACAAACACAAAGAGACAGCTGGTTGGGGAATGCTTGCTGTAACAGTTGTACTGATCATTAATAAAAGATGCTGAAGACGTGTTGAAGTATCACCTCAAATAATTTTGTCTTTGTTTGCGTAGCCTAGTTTTTACAGAAACTTCTCACTCATACAGCGGGACATCACCCCTGCTCCTTATGTAAATAATTAATGACTTCTCAGAGCAGGCAAGCTCCAAAAAATACTTAAAAGTAAATTTAATGCTAATTTCAATTAAGAAACTTTGATTTGCTTCATAGAGATTAGGAATATACACAATCCCTTATTATTTTTAAAGGCATATAAAAACCCCTTTTCTACTGTTCAGCAAGATTTAGCAGAGGAAGAATTTAGAATAATAATTGATTGTGTTCAGTTGTTAATAGGAATAATCTTCAGAAGTCAGCTCCATGTGTTTACGTTCTGCTCCCTCATTCTAAATTACAATCCATGTTTCGTAAAGCTCTTACAGGTTTTAATGTTTAAGGTGTCTGCGGGCCCGAGAGCTGTGGAGGTTCGACATAGTGAACCAATAAAAATGGCCCTGTAGACACAGCAGGTAAAACCCACCTGATGACTTTGAGCACGGAGTTCCGGTACCGCAGAGGGTCGGACTGGATGTTGGGGTTGGACAGAGCCCTCCTGAGCTCCTTCACCGTCTCCTTACCACTCAGATACGGCATGATGAGAACTAGAACAACTATAAATTACCTGTTACCAGCTTAATGTCAGCGCCGGTGACACAGGGCGGACTAACACAAGATAGATTCAGTATAAAATATTACCAAATTATTACTCAACAGAGCCTCAAACTGCTATTTTTTTTCCACAATAACCTGCTTTGATGACTAGTTTATTTACATCCGCCATGTTTCATTTTCTTCTGCAGCTCAGTGGATTTGATTTTACATCGCCCTCTGCTGTCCTGGAGGAGATTTACAAGAGCACCGCTATGTTGGGAGAGGTGTATAAACTCTGCGTTTACTCCGCTCACAAGAATTGTGAAATAATCAGGTAATATTCTGGATTTACACAAATTTTAGGAAAAGTTGCTTGTTCATACTTTCTGTTCAGCAATGATGTTTTGTTTGGAAACATTGACTCATCCGCTGTTTTTCTGCTATCTTCAACTTTCCTGTAATCTTTCTACATTATTGTCATTCCTGGTTTTCAAACTTTAGTTCAAGTACCCTGGAGGCGTTGTTTTGTAAATAGCACCTACTACTTCTGCATCCAATACTATTTTTTTGTTTGCTTGTTTAAACATAATTTCAAGGTTTCATAAAACAAAACAAAAAATAGTTTTCCACTTGGAAAATCTGAGGTTCAAACACTAAAACTCGACCTCATCCTTCAACCAAGAAGCTCAAAATGTAATGAGCTTGTGTTCCACAACACTGTGTGCTGCAAAAGCAACTGGCAAAATGTTTCCAAGACTTATAGAAATCTTCAAGGCAAATAAGATGCTATATCTATTTATATATTAAATCTTCAGGAATGTTTTTATGCTTCTACTCAAAGGACAGGTAAGTGACAGTCCTCACATCAATATTCATCACTTTTCCATAATTTCCTGTTCATTCCTGGCCTAGTTTGAAAATGTAAATGCAAAACTTCAGTTCGCTGCAGAATTTTCTGTCAAGCCAAAGCTATAAATATGAGACGAGCAAAAAAACAAAAACATGTTTTAAGGATGACAAAAATTATGTTTCATGGATGGATAAAATATTTATACTTTTCAGAGAATAAAGTCTGCAAAAACAATCATTGCTGCATATTTATATTTTGATCATTTTCAAATCTATCCAGACATGGAATATACTTACACTTTCCAGAACGGTGTTTTAACTTCAGTTTTACTTTTAAATCTGTCAATCTTTTCAACAAAAACAGCTAAACAGAGTTTTGGTGGTTTTATTGAGTATGAAATGAAGATAAATCCACAGACAAACAGCGTTAAACCTCCAGCAGTTCCAGTCCCTCCTCTAATCCAACAGAAACATCCGCTCTGCCTGGCCCTGTGCTTCGGGTTTAATATGCAAAGCTTCATAAAACGGGAAGAGAGGAAAGGACTCTGATGGACGGCCATCCTGGACTCTACCCAGCTGTTCTGAGGAAGCTGCTCAAGCCTTCCAGTGAGAACAGCGGACAGAACCAGGTGCCAGGATTAGTCTGTTAATTTTCCACATCGCTCGTTTAACAACAGCCCATCTGAATACATCCCCAAAATTAAATAAAACAGATTAAGACATAATGGAAACAAGAGGCGTTCTGCTAGAAAGCAAAGGAATGGGGTTAGAAAGGACCCAGAGTTGATCATATCAAAGGTAGAAGTCGCCTCGTTTCAACAGATGAAGGTCATTTTGGTTCATAACCTTTCACCAGTTAGATGAACAATTTCATATAAACACAAACACGCCCCCTCACACACACACACACTCCAGGGTAGTGTCAGAGATTGCAGCAGCGCTGTCTAAGCCAAATTGCTGCTCGGGTCGGGGTTGGCGGTGCTGTTCTCTTGATTGGCCGCCTGGCTTCCTCGGGGCGGCACCTCGATGATGCGTGGCTTGTCGATGATGCGCGCTCGCCGGTCGCCTTTTTCCACGATGCCGATGATCCAGGCTCCGTTTGAGGCGCCCTGAGCCGAGTTGAGGCTCTTCATCTCTGAACAGAACTTGGCCGCCTGCTCTCTGGGTAAACACACCAGCAGCCCACCTGATTGGGATAGACTGGGGGTTAACATCTGGATTCACTCCTCATAGAGTTTTATTGTTTTTACAAACATTCAGGCTTTTCATTCTAAGGTGATCTTGAAAGTTCAAGTTTTATTTATTTTTTAATCTTTCTCTGCTTATCTAAACGTAATCCCATTTTATGTAGTTAAAAAAAGAAAAAATAAAGTCCGAAATAGGGATGCAAACAATCGACCTACATCAAGTTGTAGATGAATAATTTATTAGATTAAAATTAGTTCCAATCAATTTGCTAATAACATCCACTTAGACCTTCTTTGAGTGTTGTAGTTTGGCCTCCATCCAGAAGAGGCCGACGCTGCTCATCCCTGAGCAGAGCCAGCTGATACAGAAACAAAGATGGCGGAGCAACACCAGAGAAAGAGAAACGGTCCAAACAGAGCATGATGGAATAAACACCGTATGCGGTTCTATTTAGAAATATACACACGCCTTAAGTTTCACCTTAATATCTCTCATTCATGGTGGAGCAGCGCTAGCTTCTCATTCAGAAATTACTAATGAGCTACAAAAGTGAGAATGTGAAAAGCAGAGAAATATCTACACAGGTCTACTTTCTCAGTCTAGCAGCCCTGCAGGTCGTCCTCTTACCGGAGGTCTCTGCCGATCTGCCCTGCAGCAGGTTGAACAGGTTCCCACAGGCCTTACTGATGGCACTCATCTTGGCTATGATGGGCAAGTTGTGGATAACGAAGGCCACCTCGTTTTTCTGCTGCTCTGCCAGGTTGTTGGCGTGACCCAGCAAACCGAAACCGGTCACATCCGTGGCGGCGTGAGCCTGGTACTTGTGCATTAGGCTCGCCGCTGCAGGAGCAACGAAAGAACGGGTCAGTTACGTGGTTACACATTGGCAACTGACAACTAATGTGGATCTGAATCCCAGATAGACATTGAATTTATACAGTTAGGTAAAATCAGAAAGAAAATCACAGAGGGTTGGAGGAGTTGTACCTGTTCGGTTTAGCGTTGCCATGGAGAACATGGCTTCATAATATGCCTCTTTGACCTCCTCTTTGGTGACAACAAGTTTGATCCTGTTCCACTTTTCAGGCTGATGAAGTAGGGAAAAAAAAAAAGGCAGGCTTAGGAATCGAAAACTTCTGATCTACAGACAGTTTTAATTTTCAGCTGGGTTCTGACTGAAGCCTTTTCCCAGAACCAGGGTCCATTTCAGAGGGTCTGTCATTCTGACTGCAGAAACCCCAGGACTGAATAACGTAAAAAACTAGGGCTGCACTGACTGCAGTTTTCTGATCGGTCAGCAGTGTTTAAAAAGTCTGACCTGCCGATTATGATTCTCTCCGATATTCATATTTTTGTCTAAAAAGTCGCCCAGTTGGTAGCTTTAGCTCTGTTTCTATTGAGCAAAACTGTCGATATTCCGCTAATGTCGAAAAACACAACTTCACAATAGCACTGAATAAGAAATGAGATTAAAAATCATACATGAATAGGTTTGTTAATGTGATAAGTCATTAAAAAAACATCTGCCTCATCATCCTCCAACCACTTCCTGTTGCGTTGTTTCCACCAGTAGTAACATCTGGTTGTTGATCCCGTGACTCGTGTGATGTGGGAAGTTTTACGACATACATCAATATTGATAAATGTTTTTCTTTTTGGGCTCTAGTGGCTTTTATTTGAAAGTGCTAGGACAGGAAAGTGGGTAACGTGAGAGAGAGAATACATGCGGCAAAGATCACCAGGCTGGGAATCGAACCTACAACGGCCTTCTTATGTGGGTTGTGTTTAACCCCTGCGCCACCACAGCACCCCAAGGGCAAAGATTTTTAATCAAGAAACGTGAACTTCTTTGGCTTTGCTATGTTTCCACTAAGATCATTTATTTTTATTAATTCCAATTTGTGCAATTACATGGCGAATGGAAACGCCATGTTAGCCACGCCCACAGACATGACCCGGTGGGCGGGTCTGTCAGTCAGCCGTCTCTCATGGCAGAACGAACAGGGACAGCGGCGGATTTTCAGATTTTTGTGGATGTGGATGAGGCCACTGGGTGAGATTGTTTTCAAAGTTGATAGAATACAGTTTAAAATGAACCAGACATGAATAAAAATATAGCAATATTAAAGTGAGTGGTGGACCTGATCGAGCCACTGGTGGGCGTTTACAGCCACTCGGGTCCCCAGAGGTTTGGTCAGAACCAGGACGTCACCTGGTACCGTGCCATCAGGCCTGGGACAGAAACACAAACATCAAGCATATTTACTTTTTTTAAATTAAAAATTCCGCTGTATTAACCCAAGAGGGCCAGAGAATGATGCTGCCAGAAATGTTTGGTATAAATATAATAATAATCCTGCCAACACACAAACTCAGAGAGAAACCTGCAGGAGACTCCTTTATAATTTATGAAATTTAGTTGGAATTGTTTTTGTTTTTACAAATCCAACAGTTTTCTATAAATATTTTTGAATTTCAATAAATCTTGCAGCAAGCGTTGGTGTTAAATAACTGCATTTTAACCTCTTTTCTCAAACAATCCACCTTCTCAATCGGGAAGCAATAATGAGATTCAGTCTCTGAGGTGTTCAGGGAAAGGGGGGAGATGACTCTGAAGGAAGAGCAAACAGACAGAAGGAATGAAAGACACAGAAAGGGGGAAAAGAAAGTAGAAGAGCGAAGATGGAAGGGGTGACGGACACGGAATGCTTCCATTTTAAAAGGAAGATGAAGGTGGAAATGTGAACGTGTTGCATCTTGGGACGTCTTCAGCTCTTATCTGACTCACATGATGAACTCATTGGGCTGGCAGACGACTGAAGCGACACCCCCAACGATGATCCAGGGGTTGATCACCGTCTGGCCCCCCGTCACCGACGTCCCTCCCTCCTCCGCTGCGTCCCGGAAACCTTTGATCATCAGCGGCGTCACTCGCTCTCGATCCTGCGGGCAGACGAACAAAAACCTAAAGATCAGCGGTGAAGGGAACACAACGCAGCTACAGATGCTGTGATGGATCAGTTACGCTGCCATTTACGATTTACTGGCAAAGGCGCTCATTAATTGCAAAACAAATAGAATATGTCGCTACCTTTTCGTTCATCTTCTGACTGAGGCTCAGCAGCATCAGCATGTTGTCGCACTCCGTGATGCCCATGGCGTAGAGGTCACTGAGGACGTTTGCACACGCTATCCTTCCCTGGGACACGGCGAGGTCAACAAATGAGCGACATCAGGACCGTCACAAAAATGTGGCGTCAAACTGAAGGATCAATCTAGTTTTACAGGATCAGAACCTGAACTTAGTTAATAAAAAAATCCCCCCCCCCAAAAAAATTTGTTTTTTTACAGAATCACTAAAACAGAGGACCAAATATTCTGTCATCTGTGCAGCATTGACTGAACATGACAGTAACCCATAACAGATCCATTTTTAGAGGATTTCCACTGTGATAAGTGGATATTGTGAGATGAGTTACATTTTTTCTTCACCTTGATTGTTTCCCTCCCCAGAAGATTTCAGAGATTGATATTTAAATTTCTTTGCTTTTTTTCTAGGAGATTTTCAACTTTCCAAACTCAGACATGTTCTTGTTTTGTTTTCTAGAGTGTTCCAGAGATTACTCACAAAATCTCTTAGCTTTTTAGTGGAAATTTACAAATACTTTTTTTAAAATTAAATTTACAATGGCCCTAAAAAGCCGTCATAGTCTTGTGGCAAAATATCGCAACTTTCTACTGTCTTCTGCAGCAATTCCTCCTGAAATGAATGTGCAACAGACTACATTTTGCATAAAGGAACCTCTGGTAAAAAGTTAGTGAATTAAATTTTGGAAGCATTTTTTTTCAATAAAAACTGGAGTTGTTTAGGCACACGGTCTTTAAAGGGTCAAAGCACTAGAAATATCAAGGTTTGACACATTCATATTCAGAACATTTTTGAAAAGTTCCTTTATTTCTAGGTTTAACTAGGCATGCTGATCACTCATGTCAGGATTACTAGAAATTTTAAACGCTCCTCTTATGTCCTATAGATCACCATTCTTAAAAAGAAATCAGAAAATGGAAAGTGAATGCATTCCAAAAAAAAAAGAGAGAAAAAAAAAAACGAGTGGAAATCCATTTAAAAGGGCTGGTTGGTACAGAAACTGAGCTGGAAACGGTGAATGTGGATTTAGTTTAAAGCTTGATCTCTTTTAGTAAAGCTTAACCTTGCAGAACAATGGCTGAATGCTTCATTTAGTGTCAGTTAATGCAAACTGCTTAAAAACCTCCTGGATGTTTTCATTAGGCAAGAATTTTCACCACCCTGCTGCTTTATGAGGCTCTGAGGGGGGATGTGGTAACATATGACAGAACTCATGATCGAGCCGCTGCCACAGTGTGTGTGTTTTATCCACCGACCAATCCATCTATAGAGGAATTAAAAACACTCAGTTTTGGAGCCAAATGAAAAAGAAAACCGGCTAATCTTGCAGCCAAAGCTTCCGCTCAATAATAATTCTGGACATTTGATCCACAATGTGAATTTTCTTTAGTTCTGCTCATGTTCCCCTCTCAAACATGATAACATTCCGTTTGCTAGCGTGTTTTTTAATGCAACGATGGACGTAGTTAAACTTCAAACTGCACACAATCACCATTAAAACCCTTGGTGATAGTTAAGCTGAGACGGTTAGTCATTAACACTTAAGTCACATCAATCATTTATATGTCAGAGTTGCTGCGAGCAGAAATCAAGTCACAGAGCAGAAACGGCATTTAAACAGAAGGACTTGTTGAGGAGGAAAATTCATACAGAACATCAAAAACTTGGGGAATTTGACAAGGAACAAGCAGGTCAGGTCTGTGCGGACCAGGAGGAAGTTGTGTGACGGTGCGTTCAGGCCACGCCAGATGAATCTTTCAGAATTTAGGTGCAGCCTTTTTAACTCATTGTTCTAATGTAGTTATTGGGGTCCACAGTCAGCAGTCACTGTGAAGAAAAGTGAAATATATTCATTTGCTTGATGTGTGATGTTAACAATGTTAGTTCTCTGATCAAGCCTGCTGAATATTAATTAAATCATTTATCTTTCCAACTCTCCCCAGTTTAATCCAAAAATAGCCACTGTTCTCTGCCCTCTTTGGCAGTGAGCTAACATACTAAACTTTCTAAGTTGTTACTTTTATGTGGATACCTACCCATGTCAAGTCAGTGTGATCAATAATCTGTTGTCTGTCTGAAGCCACATTTGACGGATGAACTAACATGGGCCAAATCTAGTTTTAGATAAGGTTTTATACTAAATTTGTAAGAGTTTTTAATAACTTCTGCTGTGTGAAAAAAAATCCACAGCAAAAACTTACCATCATATACGGATCTTCTACCAGAGGGTAGAAGAAATCAGTGGTCTGGACCAGAGAGAGACCTCCATGCCTCAATGGAGTCACACAACTGTCCATCCCAATACCTGGAATAAATACAAAGAAACATGCAAGTTTTCTCAATTTAAGTGTGAAAATCTGCTCTAATTAGTTGAAGTGAAGCTGTTGTTTAGAGTTACTGTACAGCAGCAACATTCATTGATCATATTTCAGGAGTAATTGTGCAGATATTGAAACTCCTTGGAATGAGTATTGGTGGACTTCGTACTTGAAGCATTACATGTGTTTCTGCTGAATCATTTACCTTGTGCAGTAATTTAAAAGCTCGGAGAACTATTGTTCTGGTTTACCCGCACCCCTTTTATATTTGCATTACAATAAGGTTATATGATTTGTAAAACTTTCTCTACTGTGAATGGTCCACATCATCTGTCATACGAGTCCTCTAAGCTAATAGTATTAGCAACTGTTCGTTAGCTAATTTAGGTTAGCTACCGGGTTTCGGCAGCTCGGAGCACAGGGGCTGGTGCTGGAGTTTCTTACCAAGCCGGGGTCCAGGCAACTGTTGGCCGAACTCAGAACCCTGGTCTCCAGCGTTGCCCGGCCCATCGCCTCGGTCCGTCTCCAGTCCCGCGAGGAGTTTGAGCAGAACCTCCTGCGGGACCTTACATCCTCATCCCTTCAACTCAGAGTAAGACGTAAGACGGAACCCGCGTTCCAAGCCGTGGTCCTCGGGTTTAAATGGCTTGTATCCAGGAGGGAAACACCCCCCGGAACCCGCAGCCTCAGCTGAGGGAGGTGGGGTAGGTGAGCCCGACATGCCTGCCCGCAGAGTGGTCTTAAAGCACGAAGCAAGGCGGACAGCTCGGCCCGATATGCAAAGACGCAACATGGGGTGAGTGTCAGTACCCGTAGTGACTAGGAGACCCGCGTTACCAAAATAAAGTCCGTTTAACTTCCTGACAGACCATAGACTTTAAAAACAAAAGTTAGAAAATGCACAGTTGTATTTGAAACTTTAAAGTGTGATAAAGTACATTTGCGCGTTATCTTATATCATAGCCAATTTTTATAATAAAGGTAGAGTTGGCAATAAACAAGGCAGAGGGCCTTTTACTTTGAAATTCAACAGGGATTTCTGTCTCCAGGTTGAGCCGGAAAAAAATCGAAGCGCGTGTGTCGCAGAACAGGACGGTTAGGCTGTACCATCAATCCAAGATCCTTTTCTTCAATTCGTCGCATTTAAAATAAACATCTTATTGCAGGTTATGTAATATTGTAAAACATTCCCAATTTTTTAATTTCCCTTTGGTACTTTTAAAGTAGTTTTGAATTAAAACGTAAAACAGATTTCGACCACCACTTAGAAAACATCGTTAATGGTTTCTCCCGACTGGCTCATTAAACTGTCACTAATACACAGAGACAATTGAATAAATGATTTATTTCGTGAATCCTTGCAACAAATTACAATTACAAAGAATATCCTCACAATACGAAAAAAAAAAGTTTAATGTGCTTACATTCATACTGATAAATAGCAGGCGTCAAAAGATAAAGGATAAGACAGGATAAGGGGCACAGCAAGAGTTATGACGGGTTTAAGGGTCAGGTTTAGCATCAGCGATAAAAGCAGCGGCACAGTCAAAACACAGGCACAGAACATAGAGAATGGCTCCTTTTCTTTCCAACAAAAGTAAATCCATCTCTACTACATAATAATACATGTTTTGAGTTGAAGCAAAAAGCTACTTTTACAACCAAAACATTTGAATATTCGTTATCCTTTAAAGCTCGTCAGTTAAATCTACATGCATTTTCTTCTTTTTTTTAAAAAAAATGTCACATTTTTAGTATTAGGTCCAATGAATACTGATATGTTGGATGATGATGTCAAAGTACACACATGTACTTCATAACATGTTTACTGTTCCTTTGCACAAGAGACAAAAGGGTGGAAAAGGAAAAGTTGAAACGTAAAAAATAAAAATAAAACAGCAAGTGGTATCAGGGAATGGACAGGGAGGGGTAAAAGGAAACAAAAGGCCAGGTGTGGGCAGAAAAAAACATGAGGAAAGACTGAAAGGTGCCAAAAGAAACGGAATCCAAGAAGCAGGAGAGGAAATACAATAAAAACCTTCTAATTTATCATATGACATTTAATTTGCCTCCACATACTTTCTCCTTATTCTAATATATTAGGGTTTTTACTTCAGGATCCAAAACAGGCTTAGGTCTTTGTATTTGTCCTTGTATGGGAGAAAGTAAATAAGGTGCAATAACCAAATAAGTTTCCCCCAGAGCTGGACACAGAAAGTACAATAGATCCTGAAAGTATTCATATCCCCTCTTTTCCCCCCACATTTCTGACCTTAGCAGAATGTCTACTGAAACCAGCCTGAGTACACTTCTCTTTAAAAAAAAAAAAATTAAAATAAAAAAAAATCTACACAAAATAGATTTTACAGATACTTGTCAATTTTTCTAAATTAACAGAAACAAAGGTTTTCACAGCCATTGTTTGATATTTTGTCGAAGCCCTTTTGGCAACAGTTCCAGCCTCCAGTTGTCTTGAGCAAGTCTCTCTAAACTTGGATTTGGGGTACATTTTGCGGGGTAAAATGTCAACCATTTCCAAATAACAGAGGGAACCGTCCTTTAAAATCTGTGATGATCCTGAAAATTCTTCGTATCCTTTCTCAAATGTTTTTTTTTTTTGTTGCTTTGACACAATTCAGTTCCAAAGGTCTACAGATAATTCCTCTGAGTTTATTGCAGCCAAATGAGTTCCATTCCAAATCATCTTCCAATTTTGTTGGAATAACTCACCAATAATCAGACATTTAGTTTTGATTGCCATAGGTAGGGGTGTGAATACGTATGTAACTATTATTTGTAAATTTTAGAAAAAAATCTAAAATATGTCTGAAAACATGTTGTCTAGCTGTAGAACAAACAAAACCTTACACAGATGGGTTTTAGAGTTGGTCTGCAACATGCAACATTTTTTTGTAAAAAATGAAGGGATGTGAATGCTTTCTGGATGATCAGTAAATATACTACGTGTGTGTGTGTGTGTGTGTGTGTGTGTGTGTGTGTGTGTGTTGGCATTGTGGTGCATTCAACTACGCTTGCCCACTGCATTACTGTATACAGTCCATGACGTGTATCTGCAGTGTGTCCATATCTGGAGCCAGGTAGTTGCACTTTGGACAGCATAAATCAGGCAGATCTGCAGAACCTGCTGCAGCAGGATCGATGACCGGTGCCAAAACGTGGTTCCGGTTGGGTGGCACGGTGTTGAAGCCAGCACCGGGAAACCCAACAACTGCAGCAGAAGAGGAGAACATCTTAGCACAGATTACTACAGGACAAACATTCTTTGACATACGTTTAATGTGCAAGACTGAGATTCATTTAAGAATGTCAGAAATACAATTTTTTCCCAAACTACCTTTTTCACACTTATGCAGATCTGAAAATGCTAAAATAAAATTCCAGACTGGACAGGATCCCCGCTAACTACAACCTCCTGGCACACATCAAGATTTTCAGAGTAAACTCAGAGGCAACATGTGGCACCAGAGTCAGTCCCTCCAGGATGCTGGGGATTTTTTGAGATTGTTGCAGCTTAACATCACTGATTTTGCAGCACCTTTTTCAAAAACCTGCAGTTTAAGATGAACATTTTTTTTTAAAAGCTTTTTTTTTTGCCTCAAAATTGTCTTACAAAAAAGTTGAAATTGCTCCATATAACCTTCCCACAAAAAGTTCAGTAACATCGTTTCAAATGTTGCACTTCAAATAGTCCCAAATGTTGAAAACTGCCCACAAAATGTTAACTGAGAAGCATTCAGTTAGAAGAACCCATTCAGAAAATTCTGCATTTCTTAATGCCTAAATTCTCTGGATTCCCTCTGACTGTACCAGGCTGTTTAAAGCTGTAGGATTCTGTGTATGTGTGTGTTGGATGTATTGTACCTTGCTGAGGGGGAATGTGAATGGGCCGTGCAGGAAAGTCATCCATGTGTTTCAGCTTCATTTGCTCCAAACGTGCACTGAAACAGAGGTGACTAGTTAGACCCTTAAATAAATAATAATAATAAAAAAGATCAATTTATTTTTGCTGCACACTAAAAAAAAAAAACATCTGGTTTTGACAACAATGGGGGACCCCCATTTTACTTTGAATGTTTGGCCAATATGTAGGTAACTACATATGTTGATCCCCAGGTAAAGAAGTGTAAGAACCCATAGGACTCATACATATTTATTACAACATAAGATGAAAAACAAATGATGCTGTCCATCATGAACGGAAGATCATAATTGACAACCTTGAGCAATCTTCAACTGAGTGTCTTCAGTCATCAACTTATGGAGACTCTTCCTAACAACAGCCGTCAATACTTACAGTGACTGGGTAAACATTTACAGTACGAGTTACAGTATTTTACAGTATTTTTACAGACACACTTATTTTTAGTTCCCACACAGGCAGAAATTTATGTTTGACTCTTTCAAAACTTCTTTAAACTGAGATTCTGAGCTATTGAGGTAGAAATGATTTAATCTTGGATTGCGTTTACTGTCAAAGCTGTGCAGATCCAGACTAAGGTGATTTTCAACCTCAGACGGTACCAAAAACCTCACTTGTTTGACAACATCTGCACTTAAGCTGAAGCAGCTGAAGGAGCATTTGATAAGCAGCTAAGCTCTGAGTTGTGACCACCACAGATTTCCACTCCCCTTTAAAAACACACACACACACACACACACGAGAAGCATGTGCAAATATAGAGGACACATTAATATTAACATGGAGCCTGATGAATGTGTGGTTACCGTGCTGTGAGCTCGTGCTTCAACCGCTCGATCTCAGCCAGAGCCTGAGTGAACTGTTCCTGCAGCTCCTCTTTCTTCTGGTTCAGCTTCTCTCTCGCTTCTCGCTCTGCCAGGAAATCTGCCTTGTAGATCTCAGCCTGGCACAAACGCAAACAGGGAACAAGGTGATGTGTTTTTACTTTACAATAAAAAAAATAATAATCTGTTTATGTTTTAAAGATGGTAAATGTGTTATCAAAACGTTTTTTAAACTGAACATCTTCATTCCTAACTGGTACAGCATGAAACAACCTTTGAACTTTGATCTTTTCATTTAGAGAAACTCCACTTCCTTATCAATTCATGTGGCTTGATGATTTTTTTTAAAGATGGCTTCCGAAAAGCATCTCTTTCTACATCTTTTCTGACAATCCTACACCTGTTGTTGTGGCTTGTTACAAATGTCGAAGAATATATTTCCAAATACAAATATTTGCATAAAACAAATCCAATGTTACGTTTCCTCTAGTAGAGCAACTGACCAATTGCTGAAATGTTGGAAGTGTAGCAGAAAGCGAGCGAGCCGTGAATAAAATAAGCAGATATTGCCAGAAATCCACAGTCTACGAAGACACGAGCAGCAGTTTGGACTTTACTTGTGCTGTGAGGACAGGGACGGTTTCCAGCGAGCCTTTCTGCTGCTCCACCTCCTCCTTGAGTTTATCGATCAGGTCCTGCTTGATGGCCAGCGCCCGCTCCGCCTCCTCTAGCTTACTGCTAAGGTCTCCTCCCTGCAGCGATATGCAGAGTCTGACGTTAGAACAGCAGAGCTAGTGAGGGTACAGGCGTCTGAGTGTGTTTTTACCTCACTCTTCAGTTTGGAATCATAGTCTCTGAACAGACATGTGTAGGCGTGCTGCAACTGTGACAGCTTTTTCCTGACAAGCGCAGAACAAAGGGGATTTTAAAACACACTTTGTCTTTCTAAACATTCTAAGTATTTTGATCAAGTGGAACGGTGTGCTGAACCCACTTCTCCTCTGTGACCACGTGCCTCTCCGACTTCAGCGCGTTCTCCAGGCTCTGCACCTGCAGCAGCAGCTTGTCATTGGCCACGTGATGCTGCTTCCTCTGCTGCTCCAGCTCCCGCTCCGCCGCCTGCAGGGCCTTCACCTTGCTGACCAGCCTAACCGCAGAAACAACAAATGGCTCGTGACAAACGGACCGGACACGACCTCGCCGGTGCGACGAGACGACTCACTTCTCCTCCAACATTTTGCGCTCATCGTCGCTCTTCTGCAGGAGGATTTGCCTCTCGTTCAGTTCGCCTAACAGCGACGTCGCCTGAGCTTTCAGAGCCTCACAGTCCTTGGCCAACTAGTGGAACACAAATAGAAGAAAATAAGCTTTAAATATGCACTCACAGATAAATGCAGGCAAGAAGTAATTGAGTGATTTGGATGTAATTTGGTAAACAAACATGTAGTTGTGGAAATAATTTGACTGAGAAGTGATCAGAGGGTTTCTGCAGGTTTCGTCAACTCAAATGTAAGACTTTTTAAGACCAGTATGGATTAAATTTAAGACTTGTATCATGACAGAAAAGTACAAAAGTAAATTCCAAATAAATTATATGGATTGACAACAGAAGTGAGTCAATGCTTCAGAAGAACATCATCCAGACAACTGCCAATAGATTTGCACTCATGGAAAAAGCTAGCTTAAGCGGCTATTGGCAGCTAATTACCGGTAGCCGCAACCGCCTTGACTCAAATAACGCAATGAAGATGTCTGCACATGACTCCAGTAAAGTCCCAAGTCAAAAAGAAAACTACATAGAATAAATATATAGCTTAAATAGTCCTGCCAAAACAAAATTTAAGACATGCGGCTAACGACTTTTCAGACCAGGAACTGATGAATAACAGGCAGAGGTGATGTCTTGAAGATTTGTTAATTTATGTCATCTATTTTGCTGATTCTGCATTGACTTCTTTCCATCTGATTGTTTTGTTCTTTTGAAGGTCTGGAATAAACTTAAATGTATTTAAGGCCAATTTGTTTATTCTCACTTGGTGGGCCAGTCGGCCCTGTCTTACTGCAGATCAAAAGGGGACAAGGGTTGATTTTCAGACCTTTGCGGAGGTAAGATTCACAAGTAAGTATTGGCTTATCTCCCAAAATTTAAGAAATTTGGGGCCGATTTATCGGTGAAACCCTAGTCATTAGTGAAGAAACAGTTGCTGCTGCTGATAGCCAGGTAAACACTGAGTGAAGGTCACTGGACACGGAGGACGCCTCAGACAGCATTAGTAGTGATCATTTGGAAGTGATCATGTTGTGGGTTTACATGAACCTAGGACACTTTATTGTCCCCAGGAAATGAGGGACACTCTTTACAACACAGAGCAGAATGATGAGAAGGTGGAGCTGCTCTTCCATCCCCAGCAGTTCCAGAGATTTGTATACATATAACATGGGTATTGTAAGTACAATACCCATGTACTTACAATACATGGGTATTGTATTGTAAGTACATACAATACTTACAACTGCTGTAGCTGGCAGTCTTTAGATTAAATGAACTAATCTAAATCTAAGGTTATACTAAAAGATTAGCAAAGCCTTCTAGCAGACCTGGGCACAATCCTTGTCCTTTTGTTTGAGCAAAGCTTCTGTTCTGTCCCGTTGAGCGGAGCTCTTCTGCAGGTAATCTAGTTTCTCCTCCAGCTCCCGATACCTACAGCAGACATTAGAATTATGGTAAATGCATTATTATAGGCACAACTCATTCTTGAGCAATGAAGTTACAAACATGAGCAAAGTTCCTGATTAGTTATTCTATTAACACTCATTTTCCTGAAATCAAGGCATTTTTTTGTTGAGAAAATAATTCCAAATGAAATATATTTGAATTAAAAGATGCAGAAAATAATTAGGAAGTAAATTATCTTTTTTTTACCATGGTAAAATTCCTTTGTGGTGTGTTGGGATGGCATAAAAAAAAATCCCCAAGTAGATGAATAATACAGTGCAACACATCTGATCTACTTGTAAAACCCACAGGAAACAAAATGAGTTCAGATTTTGGAGACAGACAGGCAAGCAGTGACACATGCAGAGAGAGAACAAAAAGCCACACAGAGCTGTAGGCTCACCTGCCCTGTGTGGCCTGAAGCTGCTCTGTGAGTTTAGCCAGACTAGAGCTGGCAAAAGGAACCAAACAAGGCCAAAGAAGATAAGGAAGAGGAAGAGGTTTTGTTAAGCAGGAGGAAGGACAGAACTTTCATTAGAAGAGTAGAATAAGCTGCAGTTATGACAGGGTACAGCGCAAGTTCATTTAGTAGAACCAAGTTAAGGTTTTGGCTTAAAGTTAGTTTAGCACTGTTAGCTTAAATAATCTTCTACCTGTATGTATGTGTGTGTGCGTGTGTGTGTGACTGAGTTTTACCAGTCAGAGGTGTGCTGAGCCTCTGAGCGAAGCTGAACAGCTTCCTCATTACTGCTCATCTGCAAATCATTAACACAATCCTTCAGGCCACAAAACATAACAAACAAACAAACAAACCATTTTCTAAAAAGATAACTAAAGACTAAACCAGCTGGGAATGTTTTTTCAAAAACATCGTTTGTGGTGCTATGAATGCTGTGCTGCGATGTTACTGCCATACAGTTGACTAAAACATTATGAACAGTTTATTCTAAATCATAATTTTCATCGTTATCACAATAACACATCAACATATCAAGATAAAATTCTAAGTCCATATCACCCACTTATAAGAAATATTTTATTTTCTATGGTTCTGAATGTTTCTGAAATTCATACATACGACCTCATGTCTACTTGTATGATAGTAGACAGGAAGTGAAGTTAGCGTAGCGTGCTACCTGTGTATGGAACAGTTTAGCCCGCAAGTGTTCAATGCATCGATGCTGTCGCTCTAACACTTCTTTTCCCTCGTCCCGTTCCCTCTTTAACTCTTCATTTTTCCTTCTCATCTCTCTCATCTCCTCCTCTGTTTTTTCTTTGTGGCTTTTCAGCAGTTGCAGGAACTCATTTGCACCCTCTGCGGGCTGGAGAGACAAAGAGATGTGATGGGAATAGAAGCAGGTGACTTTGCCACAATATTTAATGACGTTTCAGACAGAAAAAAAATGTTATTTGCCAAAATCAGAATTGGCATAAGAGTCTTTTTAAAGATCTGTGATTGGTCACAAAATTGCAATCAGTTCACCCCTGGCTGGTAGTTTAGTGTTATCTCAGGAACCGATGCCAAAAAAGTAGGGCAAGTGTGTGAAGACAAATGTTATAGAGTTATTATAACTGATTTATAGGTTTTTATTTGGTGATTTTTTTCTTAAAACGATGTGAACATTTTTAACAAGAGATACGTGAGGTGAAATGGAACAAACAAAAGAAACACTCTACCAGGCTGCGAAGTGGTGTGGTTTGTGTCTGCTGCTCCGTTTCTTCAACTCTTTTCCTCTCCCATTGGTCTAAAGTCTGAAAGACAAAACATAAAAACACCACTTCGTTCAAAAAACTAAAATTCTGTTTCTTCAGACTCGTAATTCTACAGCATATGCATCAAAAATTCTAGATTGAGTTTAGGGATGAACCGATTCACTTTTTTCATACCGATATCGATATCAGAGGTTCAGTATCAGCCGAGACCGATCCAATACAGAAATACAGTGATGAACATTTCTTTCTTTTCTTTTTTTTTAAAATATGGACGTAACGGCATTGAATTACACATTTATGTGATAACTCTGCACCACAACAGCACACCTGCATACTAAATTCTTCAAACTGAATTCTAAATGTAATGTAAAATAAATAGAGCTTTTGTGTCTATTGGTTTGCTGTAACTGATATTTACAGAAGCAATCAATTACTTGCACAATAAATTACAATAAGCTCAATAATTTCCATTCTGATGATTAATTTTTTTTGAAGGGCAATTTTGTTTGCAGAAATTCAATAATCCATTTTTAATTATTGCTTCAGTTGTTTTTGATTTTTCTTTTCATTTCTTGTTTTTTTTTCCTTTATCGTACCATTATTACTATATTAGATGAAAATAGATTTTTTTTAGTTTATCGCAGTAATTTTTAGAAAAAAATTGTCTTGCAAAATTTGATATTGTGACAATTACATTGTGACAATGTAATTGTTTTATTCTTATATTTAGTGATAAAACAAGAAAAAAAGAAAAACTATGTACAACTACTTTTCAGCCTTCTTTAAGCAAATTATAGGGTTAACATACTAAAATAAAACATTTTTGCTTTCACAAAATGAAAAATTTAGGACCGGGCTACAGATGACAGAGCTCACAGAAAAATCTAGTTTTGTAGCCGAGTTTCTGTGACGTTTTGTTTTAGAACCACTGGATCAGAAAAATAAGAACCGCAGCCAGAAGACGACAAAACATAACCGGTACGATTGAGGATTATTCCACAAATGTTCAAATGATAACTATTAAAGCTTACTCTTTAACAAAGAGAGATGATTACATGTGATAGTTACAGTGATTCGTGTCAAAAGGCAGCAGCTCAATACAGAAGACCTTACAGTACAGTAAAGAGGAACGCAACAGGGACCGATTGGCCCAGACATCATTAATATTCGGTGATCTGCCCTTAAATATACATGAAACCGATCTTATCTTCCTCCACAGAGGTCTGAAAATCAGCCACTGTCGTTTGGAGAGTCACTCTCTAAAAAGTTCATTCATATTTAAGATCACTGTCATGTGCAGTTGAAACAAGTTTGTATTGTTTCACAGTGTGGTTCAGTGTTTTTGAATAAAATTAGATTGGAACATTGAAGGTGTATTCTGTGCCCTTTTAACACTATCATCCAAGAATGCATGCATGCCGATGCACTGGTATATCGAACACTATCGGGTGTTATAAGGACACAAACTTGTTTTAACTGCACATGACACCATGAACTCGAACATGAATAACACATTTAGCGAGTCATCCTCCAAACTACAGCGGCTGATTTTCAGATCTCTAAGGACAAGAGAGAGATGTCGGTAAGTAGAAAATCGGTTTTAAGATCTGACTGGCTGAACAACCTTCCAACAGAGATAAAAATGACGATGGCTGTGATTGTGACGATCCAGACTGTGAGGATTTAGTCAGGCTAAAGAACATAAGCAGTGAGCAATAAAGTGACCCATCTCTCATCATAAAACACGACAAGTTGGCAACACAGCCGATAGAACAATGTGCAGTTACCAAGGGAACCATAAGAGCAATCTGTAAATGCTATTCCAGGCACCATAGATGAAAATTAATCCAAATCTCACATATTTAAATAATGCAGTATTTCTTTTCATTTAGAAAACAAGTTGAGAAGAAGCTTCCTCCTAATGTTACAAGACAGCCAGAGTCTTGTTATGTGTGACAGCCTCTCTGAACGGTGGGAGGAGAAAGGTGGAGCGACGCAAATCTGCAGCACACCCACCTTTGGTTCATCCAGCGGGCCGTTCCGGGCAGGAAGCCCTGGTGACGCCTCCGTTTGGGGCGAGCTGTAGCTGTGGTTGGACGACGAGCCTGGACCGTTCACCATGCTCTGTAAAGAGTGGTTCTCCTGCGCCAGCCTCTCCACTAGCGCCCGGGCCTCCTGGAAACGACAGCTGAGGAATTCCCGTTCCTCCCTGGTCCGCTGCTGCCATCCCTCCATCTCTTCGCAGCGCTGACGCAGGGCCTGGTTGCTCCTCCGCAGAGCCTCTGGAGGACAGACACGTACCAGCTTTCAGTCTACGTCTTCTTCCAGCACAAACAATTACAAAAGCCAGCTTTGACCCTACTACTATTAATAATCAGAAGAGTTTGATATAGAGCCGTAATAAGCTCAGGTCAGGTCCGGTTCAGTTCACTGGGCTTTTTATTTTTAGCTGCGTCTCGCATTTAGCAAATTACAATCTTTTCTAACTTTCTCACCATACAGCCAGAGACTTAAAGAGGAGCAGCAAAAACAAATGAGCTGGATTAGCAGAGCTTTCTAACAACTGACCATGTTGCTGTGGACCATCATCTTTGCTTGTGTGGAAATTGAGCTGTTAGCATGTCATGAGGCTGTTATACAGCACCAGTCTTCTATAAGAGGCTGCTTTAGATTTGTTGCAACACAAACTGCTACCATCGATCGTCCCCAACCAAAGAACCGCCATCCACAACGACTGAAGGATAGTTGGACGACAGGAATTACAGCAACTTTTAATTTACCTTCTGGGATAAGTACAGCATTTTGAACTTTAATTCAGTCGAATATCAAGATTTCACACTTTTCCTGCTTGGAATTTTTGGCAACTGTTAACTTCTCTTCCTCAGCTGCTCCTTTGCATTACACTGTAAAAAATGGCAACATCCAAAAAAAAAAAAAACTATTGCAGCATAAACTACAAGAATGGATGGGAACAAGAGAATAAGATGAAGCTGACATGACAAATCATGGAAATATCTTGGATCTGGAAATCTGCTTTTTTCATCTTTTACACACCGTTTTTATTTTTTGTAAGTCAATACCTCGGAGCTGCTGGTTGTTGCCCAACAGTCTGGTCACCACTTCATTGCCAGCGAGCTCTGGTGGGACCCTGAGTGTCCCTCCACTGTCCTCTCCAGACATGTCCCACTGCATGGGGCCGTCCGGCTGTGGCTGCACCATCTCTAGAAGAGGCACAGGCAAAAGAGAGGCTGATAAATATCCACAACTTAGAAAAGTATTACTAGAGTGGAAGAAAGTGCAAATGCCTCAATTAATTTGCTTTTAAGTTCTTTCACTCACTTTCAGTCCAGTCTCTGCATATGAACGATTTAGAGAAACATGTATACCGTCCAACAGCTATAAAGAGTACACTCCTGAAACCTTTTTCACATTTTGCATGACCACAAACCTCATCGTGATAGACCAATAATAAGGTAGTGCAAAATTATAAAGTGGAAGAAAAAGGTCTTATATATATATATGTATATATATATATATATATATATATATATATATATATATATATATATATATATATATATATATATATATTTATTTATTTATTTATTTATTTATTTTTTTTTTTTTTTTTTTTTTTGGAGCAGGTATTAACCCTCCTTTTACTCAGAGGCCCTCATATAAAATCCATTCTGACCATTCAGAGTCCGATTTTTCACAACATTATAAAAGGCACCAATCGGTTGCCTTCGAACAAAATTATTAAAAAATAAATAAAACATCCCACTGAATCATAGCCTGGATCAGTTCCAAGAGCCACTAGTAAATAGGAGGAGAAGCTGCTCCAATCAGAAGCGACGCTGTTGAATACCTGGCTTAAATGAATGGGTGATTAACAGGTTTCTGTAGCATTTTGAGACATAATAAGGAGATTATGCAATCACCCAATCAGTTGTCCTGAAGTGGGGAAACATCTAAAACATGTAAGACAAGGCTGGGTGGGCGATATGGACTTAGAATTTTATTGCAGTATTTTGTGGTACTATTGTAGTAAAGATTATGATGAAAAAAATTAACTATTAATTACTCATTTTATAGGCAATTTGCTGTGACAGCAAGACGCTGCATTTAATAATCATCTTTGTGAAATTACTGATATTTATTGATGCTCTCGTGAAACAAACAGTGAAAATAACATTTCTGATCATACATACAGTTGAATTTTTTTATTTACCATCGATAACTGAAATTTATCGCTACAATAAATCAAAATTCTTATCATGATAAGAAATTGATCATGGTGGGAATACACTGCTGTCGATTAAAGGGGTAGAACATCCTAGTGTACACGTATTTGAGAACCTGCAGCAACAATTTGTGTTCACACGTCTCATGTAATCCGACTGATTTACCATAAATATACAAGAAAAAAGGCAAAGCCGATAGAAACCTGGTTGAAGCAGAGGGTGATTTGAATGCAACCTCATGCCACACTTTTCAGATTTGCATGTGAAAGATTTCAAAAACGGTACCAGTTTTGTTTTGGCCGATCACATAAAACGAATTGAAGTTTGAAGAAATCCCAGCGTATGATTATTTCTGGTTTTATAAAACTGGGATTTTTGCTCCCAGTGTGGTCTTAAATATTGTTAAGGTTTAAGATGAATTGTAACAAGGGAAAAACAGATAAAAAAAAACAACAAACGATTAATATAGCCTTTGAAATAAAAGATATATTCTCTCACTCAACAACTATTCAATTCATTATTCATAGCTTTCTGAAGCTGAGCACGTTTTCTGCAGAAGAAGGTGGTCGAATCTTACTTTCACTTTCATTTTAAATCTGACAGAATTCTCATTTAGTGGGAGAAAACTATCCAGGGAGCCTCTGTTTCAGATTGTTAGGATCTTTGGAAAAATGCCAAACCTTCCTTCCGCGTGAGCAGTTTAACCTGCTTACAGGTGAACATGAGCGGAAGAAAACATGACCTCATCATTCAAGGTGCCACTGTTGGGCTGAAATCAACGCTAATGCGACGAAATAATGTGGGGAAATTGTTCAAATAAATAAAACTGTGTATTATAAAAACACACCTAAGCGTACACGGTATCACTCGGGGGACATAAACAAAACGTTTGACAGTTATATTAGGCTAACGTTAAACGTTACCGTCAAATGCAAAAGACTTTACACATAACCTGGCGCATTTATAGTCAAAAACCACATCTTACCTTTTCTTCTCTTTTAGTTTTGATATCAGGAACGAAACAGCTAAGCTGTCGCTAAGAAACTGCCCTTCACAGTTTATTTAGACAGCTGGCTAATAGCAGACAGCTAAGACCTAGCTAATTAGCTTGGTATGCTAATGTAGCAAACTGTCGGTAGGGCAAATTAAGAAGCTCTTTTAAGCTAATATAAACGCCGGCCTAAATCAACGACCTAAGTATCTCCGGAGAGGCATTTTGTCCTGTTTTGTAACTTATTCCGAGTGCGTTGAAGGTTGACTGAAGAAATCTCCCGATTCGGAGTGTTGTTAGCTGGAGAACGTGTGGGTATTTTACCCTGCGCGTTGACTGTCAAGTACAACTATCTCTGAGTCATCGAAGATGTTTGTGGATCCAAATACACTGAGGTCACACGCCACCCACAGAGCATTCTGAGAGTTTCCAGAGAGGCGGTAGAAGGTATTAGTAAATATAATAAGCATTCGTGTCAAAAAATTATATGCATATATATATGTATATATCAGACCACAGACCAAACGTCTGGCAAGCATTTGGTCTGACGCTTGTCAGACCAAACAAGCTTGTGTGCTTTCTGACACGTTTGTTTGTGCCTTTAGTAAACTGGAAATAAAAGTATTATAATTTGTAGGTTTTTAGGAGTACATTGGCTCATTAGTCATTAGAAGTGAACGCTTAAAAAATTGAATGATGAAAATGAAAATAAAGTGGTTATGGTTCTCATGCAACTGAAACTGAAACACCAAACTTTGGTTTCAGAAATAGTTGAAGTCAAATCTGTCTGGTTGTTCTGAATACTGGACTGTAGTTCTTCGGAAATGAAATTCTTGTGATGTGAAAGCAGCAAAGAAAATGTAATGCTGAAAAAATGCCTTCCTCTTCCCACTTAATTTGTTTCACTTTAGAGGCACAACCTTTTTTTATTATTTATTTATTTATTTTGCAACTATCCAGAACTTGAACCTGGAAATGATGTTACAACTGCCGTAACCATGCTCTGGATGCAGCTTGAAGGTGGTGCTTATGGTTAGTGGTATTTGTTCTTGAAGGTGGAATTTCCAAGTTGCCACTTTGAAGTCACAGGTCTCCGTTTGAGCTTGGAAAGTTAAAGGCTCCTTGTCAGCGTTAACTCCTAGATTCAGAAAGGCTTCTGAGTGTTATGCAGGAAGTAATAGCTTCGACTCTGAACCAGCTTTGCAAACCTCTGAAGGTTTGTGTCACGTTGAATGAGTCACATAGACGTCTTATGAATAACAAAAAAAAACTCTTTTGTGAACATGCTGCTGCAAAATACGAGTATGAATATTCTAAAGTGCAAACAACAGAGACGTGGACTGGAGTCATGAGACTTGGAATCAAGTTAGACACGCGTCACAAATTCCATCACTTTGGATTCAGCATGGGAACGTCACGAAAGACAAAGGACTTGTATTGAACCTTCACTCAAATAACTCATGACTTCACTTTGACATAATGGGTTTTGAGATCAGGGTTGGTGAGGAATTTCCAACTTTCCAATTAATTTTCTGCATCCTGTTGAGGTATTTCAGGCATAGACAGAGGCTGGTTGCCTACGTGTGGCAGGGTAACTACGCTCTACAAAGAGTATATCTGGTAACCTAATTGCATGATTCACTTTAGAAAATCATGCAAAAAATAGACTGGTCACATTAATAAGACATGGGCCAGTGTTTCGTATGACCTTTGACCTTTTGGATTGTATGGGTGAAACCTTTTGTTTTCAAACTCAAATATGTAAATACAAAAAAAGTAACTCATATGTTTAGTAAATTGCCATTAAAGTATTCATCAAATAAACTACAAAACTCATGAAATCTTCTGGAGTGTATTACCTTTGAATCTCTCCTTGAAACATTGGATTGCAAGTGATTCTGCTAAGTTTATTTTTAAACTTTTATGCTACTTTTATTGTTCATAGATTGAATCTCTGAGATTATGGTTGAAGTGTATTTATTCTGGCACTAAAAAACCCCCCAGATTTCTTTTTTTTTTTTTTTCAGTGGTCCAAATCCTCTTCCGTAATAAAAGGGGGCTTTTGCTTTGTTAGACGAAAACATTGTGCCTGTCAGTTCAAACCCAGGGCAGACAGTTCTCCGGCTAGCAGGAAATCCCCTTCCTTGTTCCGCAGGGGAAGCTGCTGATGTATGCTAAAGCGAAGGAGGTGACATGATGCGCTCCGTCCCAGCCGCTGTTGTTACTATCCTACTAGCCTGGATTTACCCCAGCTGTGGGCTGTACTTCCACATCGGAGAGACAGAGAAAAAATGCTTCATTGAGGAAATTCCCGACGAGACCATGGTCATCGGTAAGCTAGCAGCTGAACTGGAGGCCAGCTAGCAGGCGGCGCTAACAGCTGCTCGTTGTAACGAAGATGCAGCATCGGACAAAGCCGGTTGGGCTGATTACAGTGATTCTGATGAAACGATGACATTTCTACTGTTCATTAAACTTGCATCTCTCTCCAATGTAGTAGCTAACTGCACCACACGCAAGTTTCATTCAATATACAGTTGAAACCAGAAGTTTACATACATCGAATAAGAAGAAACACCCACTCTTTTTTCCTCACAAAATAAGTTTGGGTCTGATTTAACTTCAGACGGGGAGAAAAGAAACGTGAGGTCCTTTTTTTCTGTCAATGTAAACTATTGCGTGTTCAACTGTATATTCCACTTTTCTCGCTATTCAGGATCTGATTAAAAGTCTTCTCATTAAGAGTGGGAGATGAAATCTGCTGAAGAGCAGCGACAGAAGGCCAGTTGTTGGGGTTTCATTTATTATGACCGGAAGGAAGCAGCAGGAAGTCACTGTCACACCATTACTGTAAGGATGACTATTCATCCAGAACAGAGCTGTACTTCTGCGACTGGTGGCACTTTAACCACACAGAGAGCAGAATCCATAACCAGAGGTCAGAGGAATCCTCTAGATTGTTGGTAGTGGGGTTTGAAGCAGTCATCCATCTTACCTGACATGCACTTTTCTATCTTGTTATCTGATCAGCAGCACATATAATAAAAAGGCTTTAAAAGGTTTCAAGCCTCACCTTCTTTAAATTTAAAGAGAATCCGTTGAAGGCGCTAAAGATTAAGGCGATGGCACGGAGGCCTTCCAGTGGGAAATAAATGACGTGTATGTAGCACGTCCCTCAGAGTGCAGTCACAAAGTGTTTCACAGTAAAAAGTAATAAAAAGCAGCAAAAGTAAGACGCCGATGTCGCTTAAAGTTGTCGCAAATATTTTCATCTGAAAAAATTCAGACTTGATTTTTAATCCACAGAGCAAAATAAAATGCATCCAGCTAATTTTTGCACCCCTTCAGCATTGAAAATAAATGGAAAAAAGTTTCAGAGTTTATACTCATAAAAAACAAGCATGAAAAGAGTCAAATGGAAAAACTTTTTATTGTGAAATTGTACTTAGGTCCTTTTTTTCTTTGCATATTAGCACAAAATAATTGAGCATTGGCTAACACATCCCAACTCCTCATCTTCAAGTTTAAAAAAAATCTACTCTTTAATGATAGAAAATATTTTCAAAATAACTTCAAATACTAGAAATACCCCCACGAACCTAAATTGATATTTTTTTTGTGGAAATATTTCAGAGCAATACTCAGTTTGTTTTATGCCTGAAGCTCACTCAAGTTTCAAACTTCAGTGTCATTGGTCAATAAGAACGTAGTCAGTAACAAGAATCACTCAAATTTATTGGTTTAAACCCAGAAATATACCATGTCCAAGTAACAAATTCATGCTACTGTCCCTTTAAGAGGTGTGGGATGTTCTGTATCTGGCAGGAAAATACCGGACCCAGCTTTGGGACAAGCAGACCGGTTCCTTCCTCCCCTCCACTCCTGGCCTCGGGATGCACGTCGAGATCAAGGATCCAGACACGAAGGTGAGCTCAGAGCGGAGGTGTCGCCACGACGCCCAGTGCGTCACTCACCACGGTAACCTAAAGCTCCTGGTCTCGGTGTGTTCCAGATCATCTTGTCCCGTCAGTACGGCTCCGAGGGCCGCTTCACGTTCACCTCCCACACTCCTGGAGAGCATCAGATCTGCCTGCACTCCAACTCCACCAAGATGGCTCTGTTCGCTGGAGGGAAGCTGGTAGGAACGTCGCCTCAGACAGACACCATTACGGTTTTGTTTTGTCTAATTTTTTATTTTTTTATTTTTTTTTAGCTTAAAGCTGCTAACTTTCTGCTGTGTTTCGTTAGCAACTTGCAAAAGCATTCACACCCCTGGACATTTTTCACTTTTCAACTTTTAAACGTTAATGTATTTTATTGGGATCTCAAACACAAAGTAGTGCAGAAATGCAGCCTGGAAGAACAATAATGATATTCTGTGTTTTTATGAATAAAAACCAGAAGTTGAGCCAGTACGTCAGTACTTTTTAGAAGTCTTTTGGAGGATGTGTCATTTATTGCTCAGTTTTTTTTTTGTTTTTTTTTTAACTGCTTAGCTAATGCGTACCTTTTATTCAGCAGTTCACATTTTTCAATTTTTTATTTGTAAAAAATGTTTGCATTCAGTTAGAAGTTTCCTTCCCTTTCACCCTTATAGTACATTTTATAGTACATTTTGTGTTCATCGCTTTTTTTTTCCATCTTAAATTGCTTTTTTCTCATCCTCCTCCTCACACCAGCCAGTAACTTCTCTGTAATGTTGCAGAGAGTCCATTTGGAGATCCAGGTCGGAGAACACACCAACAACTACCCTGAGATCGCAGCGAAAGATAAGCTGACCGAGCTGCAGCTGAGAGTGCGACAGCTGCTGGACCAGGTGGAGCAGATCCAGAAGGAGCAGAGCTACCAAAGGGTCAGTTCAGAAAAACAAAACAAGGAAACGTTTGAGATGTTTGCCAGAGCTGCTTCAGCCTTGAGCTCACTGCGCTGGTTTGTGTCTGGCAGTACCGGGAGGAGAGGTTCCGCATGACGAGCGAGAGCACCAACCAGCGCGTCCTCTGGTGGTCCATCGCTCAGACCTTCATCCTCATCGTCACCGGGATCTGGCAGATGAGGCACCTGAAAAGCTTCTTTGAAGCCAAAAAACTGGTTTAGCACGTTCCGGGAGACGAGAGAAACATGGTGGACTAAAAGGAGGAGCAGACCCGGTCGGCAGCCGTATCTGGTACCAGTAGATCCACACACCAGTCCTGGGAAGCTTTTCGGTTTTACTTCTTGACGTTTTCAGTTTTCTGCAGAAGCGCCGCATCCCAGCTATATTTCCACTCATGTTTAGGTTTTTTTTTTTTTTTTTGGACCACACTGGACATTTTTTTGTTCTTTTTGTGGGTCTTTACACTAAAGGATTTCTGTGAAAGACGTAGAATGTTAAAACTGTTACATGAAAATAACTTAAGTTTGGTTGTTTAGTTTTTGTTGCTGTTTTGTAACAACCTTCAGTTGTGTTCAACCTGATTTCCAACGTGTCCAAATATTATCCTGATACATGAACAGTTGGTTCGCAATTTCAGGACGTTTTCATCTCTGTCGTTAATATTTCTTTAAGATAGGAAACGTCAGAGCTTGACCTGTTGGATATGGTTTCCTGACATGGAAAATCAGTTCACCTTAAACATCCTGCTGACATCAGGGGCCATGTGAGCTTTCAGAACACAGAGCTGAGATTGTGGAACCAAAGGGGCGTGGTCTCTAGCGGTGTTCATGGAGCTGTGTCTGATATAAAACATGTGGAACCTTTTCCATCTGGCTTGGCGTCATGGAGGCTGTCTGAAGGTATTGTCCGTACAGGTCACAGTGGTTATTGGGTGAAAGGAGCTTTTTAAGTAAATCATTTTAAAAACTAACAAAAACATGTTGTAACCAATTAAAGTTCTACAAGAATATTGACTTTAGCTGCAGCCTGTCGTTACGTACCTCAAAATGTACTTTGATTCTTCTCAATTTTGCTTGGATTTAAACACCAATCAGTCACAACTTTGTGACCAAAAGCTCAAATAATCCGTCCAAAAACAGCTTTTAGCTGCTGAGGTTTTGACTAGGACCATCTGGAGGTTTCCTGGTGTGTTTCATCCTGGAATGTCGGCAACACGTTCTTTGTGTCTCTGCAGAGGCCATAAAGGCTGCATGTCCATCTCAGACTTTAGGGGCTTTCAAAAGAACTGTCAGATGAAGCCGTACACCAGGACGTGTAGGAACTGTTTAAAGGGACAGAATTCTCCAGTGATTGGACTAGACCATATAAGTGTACTTGAATTTTAGAATGTTAGGGAAAGCCCTTCTTTCTCTCTTTTTATAATTTTTTTATCCTGGGTCTCACGCATGATATGAACATTTATCAGCTTGTCGACACACTCGAAGGCAGGAAGTGGTTAATATAGTGATCTAAGTAAAAGTTTTTAAAACACTTTCTATTTCTTGATTAAAATTAGATAAAAAAAAAATTCATAAAGTAATTGTAGAGCAAACGTTTTAGCCGACACGTTTCACTCATTCCACAACACACGAGTTTGTGATTGTTGGTTTAGGTGTTGAATGTTTTTTGGTGGTTGTGCAGTTTTGTTTTTTCCTTTTTCACTAAAAGTATTTTGAGCTTAAACTGTTCAGTCACCATCAGTTTTTCTTTTTTTTCTTCTATAGATTGAATGTTTGGCCCACTGGTCCAGGTTTCTCTGCTGTATTTTCATCATTCCAGTGGCTGATGCAGAGTGAGGCCAACATTTTCTTTCCAGAAAATAATTTTTGAAAAATCCCACCACATAGGGTAGGGATATTATTGACATTATTTATGATATATATGTATATGTAAATTTTCTTACCCTTTTAACACCATTAAAAAAACCCCCATCAAATCGCTGCTTCAGTTAAACACTCCACTATTCTGCGCTGCGTCACCATTATTGTCACATGACCAAACAAATACCTCAACGTCCCTCCTGACGCTACTTAAAAAAGATGGTAAAATGGCCGTTACTAATGTTGACTCTGACGCATCGTGCAGCCCTTACTCTCAAGTGCATAGTCAAAGTTTCCGCTCATGGAAGTATGGTGGGGGGAAAAAAATTTGAAACATTTGGTTTTCTGGTACTTTATGCTTTCAGCTGCATTAAATGTGAATTAGGAGTGAATCTAAAGGTTTTTCCTCCAGGTTGTTTAAGGTTTTCACTCACAGACTGGTTTCTACAGGCTGGCTGCTGTTTCATCAGATTGTATTTATTTAGCAGTAACAAAACGCCAGGTTTGCCATTTTGGGAGCCGATTTGTCAATCCAGGCCAGACTCTCAAATATCGTATGGTAATAACTCATAAAAGAAGACGTCAGTTCTAAAAATTGTTTTTCAATATGTTTAATTTGAATTTGATCTGGATTTCATCCTGAAAGTCTTAATAAAGAAACTTTGTCCAAACGACGTCCACGTCTGATGCTTAATATGCCACTTTTTTCCCCCCACAAAAGGAATAAATACACAGCAATTAATCGATATTTTCAAGATTAAAATTTATTGCTTGGCTTTGGCCTCTCTTCAAAAACCAAACCAAACGATGCCGAAATGCCTTATTGACAGTAAGGACACGTCTAATCACAAGTTTACCTCCTATCTTAGTTATTATTATTTTTTTAATTATTATTCCACTTACACTTTTATATGAGAACAGGAAAACACTGCGTTCCTCAGAGGAAACCGCTGGACGTCACAGCTGGCAGCTTTGAAAACCAAACATTTGCATAGATTCACTTTCTCTCATCTGGTATAACACACCACTGTACAGACAAAAACAAACACACACACACAAAAACAGAAACAAAACCTCCCCTCGGATTTGTCAATATCAAGAATAAAATCTGAGACATTTGGCACATCATACGAAACCATATCAAATGCACGGTAATTGTTATAAAGGGATAAACAGTTTATTAAATCAAATCTTTGTTTTACAAGGTATAGTGGTTCATTGGAGCGAGTGGAACTTTTGACCTCATTGTTCAGTTGGAAAAATAGAAAACAATGAACCAATTAACAAGAGAACAACGGAAACTGATGTTAAGTGTGTTTACACCAGTTAGATATTTTACTAAAAGCAAAAAAAACAACAAAAAATCAGTACTAGATGTGAGGTTTTGTGGACTAGCTGTGAGCAGTCAGTATCCTATCAGTGGTAGATCTAATAATCATGTCATTCAGGGAATCTCCCTCACTTGGGAGTCAAGAATGACAACCATGAAGAATCAGAACAATTGAGCAACAGTTACTTTTTGTCAGTAAAATGAGCAAAAACGAATAATGTTTAATAGCTTGGACAATGAAAGTGTAAGATTTAGAAAGAAAAGACCACAGGCCTTATTCTGGATTGAATAATATGCACAGAATATCTGCTTTTTAAAGAGCCACAACAACTCCTGGTGGATATGTTCTAGGCCTATATGGATGTTCATGCTACATATTTGAATAGTGACCCAATTGTGCAACAGTCTCATTAAATATGAGGTGCAAAAAAAAAAAAAAAATCTGATTTGAGAGTTGTGGAAAATTTGAGCCTACTTATTGTTACAGGACTGCTGTCAACTTCAAGATACTGACTGCCAACACCTAAGCCACCACCGCAAAAAAAAAAAAAAAAAAAATCTTACTACATCTGAGTTCCTGTTTTTCATTGGCTTGAATCCACTGGTGGTCACTGTTTTTCCACACGTTGAAAGTGAGAGCACTCCAGTTAGACACAACTGGTAGAGATGGAAAAGACATCTTATCTCATTTAGTTCCCCCTCATTTAGTAACTGAATGTCAATTTAATGATTAGAAATATCTAAAAGGGGAAACAAAGTTTATTATTTTGTGACTACTTTTTTTTTTTTAGAACGATGTAAGAAGGCTGCAGTCCTAACTCCAAATGTATGTTATCCCCCCCTCCCGCCTCATTGTCCTGGAGGTATTTTAATAATCTCATTTTAGTGTTCAGATACGGTGAGATGGTGCATCTTCTTAGCAGCTTCTTCTGACACCGTCTTGGCTGTTTTCTCGGGACTGGGAGCCGGACTGGGAAGGGGACTGGGATTTGGAGTGGGATTGGGAGTGTTTAGCGCACTGTTGGGATACTCCCTGTTGCCGAAGATGATGCTGCCGACTCGCACGTTGGTGGCGCCCACTTCGATCTTGAATCCGCAGGAGAGCGTACAGGTCAGACCAAAGAGGAAAGAAATGTTAATGGAAGTGCTGCTCAGAAAGTAACATTGAAATTCCAAAACGGTGTAAAATGGAAGGTAAAAGTAAAAATGTAGCTAGCATGCTCCAGTGGTGGGCACACTTCCACTAATGCGCTAACGGCATAGCTACGTTTTCCTTTCAGCGATTCAGCTAACTTTGAAAATGTGCAGCGTACTTAGCTTCCCTTAAGCTAAGCTATAAACTTCCAGTTGAATAAAACATCTTGTTTATCAGCTGCTAAGCGTTCTTAAAATAGTTACGTTCATATTGATGCTCTCATTTTGAAGTGGATTAAGACTGTTTGCACGTCAGTTCCTCTCCTCGTCTCACATTTTCTGTCACCAGTGCTGCTCGCACTGCTTTGTCATGATAACAAGCGCAAATAACTTACCGCGTGTTCAAAATCAGTGGACATGCCCATGCTGAGCTCCACCTCCTCCATGGGCAGCTTCAAGCCCTCACACACCTCCTGCCGCCGACTCAACAGCATCTACAGGACGATTTAGACCTCAACCTTTAATGTACGTAAACATGAAGTCCTAACTTGACTTTTTACTGTTGCAATAAGGTAAATATAAACTGCATAAAATGCATGAAACTTTCTATCAGTATGTATGGGAGCCGTTACTGTTTGCTGAGATGAAAAGACGCATGGAAAACCAGTGAAGCTTCTCAGCTGTGCCTATCTAAACTACTCCAAGAAAGCATCAACAAATCATCTATGAGGTGAAAACTACTTTTTGGTATTTACCAAAATTTGTATTTTCTAGGCACAATAAAGTAACTCTTTTACCTTGAATTATTATGAAAATACAATATATGTTAGAAATAACTTAAAAGAAGTATGGATTTTCATCACAGCCATATTTGACACCATAAAATTGACCTCTGTCTCTTTAAGGAGCTCCTACCCTTTCCAACCTTCCACGTCAGGATATTATCACGACAATGCTTCTCATTATGCTGTTTACAACCATCCTTAGGAGTGTTAGACTAAGAAGCAGTTCATATGATGAGCTCAGCAGACGTGCAGTTCCACCAAGTGTGTGCTAATGGCTGCTGCCTCTAGTCTGGAGGAGCGAGGCTGGGCGTAGACCCAAATAGGCTGTAACCCAAAATAACTTGGGAGGCTCCAGAATGAGCTGGGGAGTGTTGCTGGGAACGGGGTGTGTGGCTTTCCCTCCAGGACCTGCTACCCCCAGGACCAAAATCCAGTTTATTGATCAACTGAGGGGCAGACTCTAAAAACATCATCTGAAACACTAAAGAAGTGGAGTAAAGTGTCTCGCCAAGACTCATACAATCACTCATAAAATAATATCCTGACGTACTCTGAGCTCCCTCAGTTGTATTAACATGGGAAAAATGTCCTTGATTGCTAGAAATGAACGGACTTTCTCTGAAAGTTTGTACCTGAAAGTCAGGGTTGGGCCCCAGTGTGAGGTCGTAACCGTAGCGACCGATGGTCATGAGTCCTAAGAAATGCAGGGCTGAGCACTGCGACACAATGTGTTTAACCGTGTTGACCGTGTCCTCCGGCGGCAGGCCGTGTTTGTCTGAAACCAAAATATGTAGAGCACTGCATCACCAAACGCAATCTGGAGCTTCACTTCTGTGATCAGCGACACTCACTCTGCTCGCCACTGGTGTTGACCTGCACCATGACCTTTAACCTCTGGCTGCTCGCTCCTCGGAGACGCTGCCACGAGCTGTTGACCCTGTCGGCCAGCTTCGCGGAGTCGATGGTCTCCATGAGGAAAAGGTTAGGGACGCCTGGAGGACGCAACGACTCGTGACGGTTTGCAAACAGGACGCTAATGGAGAAAAGACTAGCAGAGCTGACGCCACTCACCCAGCAACTTGTTGACATTGTTCTTCTGTAGGTGGCCGATGAAATGCCACTTGATTTCCGGACATGACTCTAAAATCTAGATAAGGAGGAAGGACAGTCGTAAAAGCTAAAAGGTTCAACTCTGCACTCCATCCTCTGGAACATGTGAACCTACCAGTGGATCTGACGCTTTGTCCACGAGTTCATTAACCTGGAAGGAGAGACGTAAAGAGGTCAGTCTCTCTATCAATTCCTTGATGGCCAGCAGCGTTCCCTACTCACATAGTTCTCTCCAAAGTTGCGCTGTCCTTGCCTGTAGGCCTCCACAATCATCTCTGGGGGTTTGGTCTTGCTGACAGCTACAAGGCGGGGCAGCACAGCCGGGAGCGTCTGAGGAAGGACAAACTATCCGTCATCTGAATCGGTGATGAGTTCCGAGGTTGGTGCAGGTTGTTACAGTGCCTCCAAAGAGCATTCACACCATTCAACTCTTTCAGATTCTGTCGCGTTGTTTGTTATTATCATGGAAGAGTGGCAAAAGGAAAGGTACTGCTGGAAGAAAACCATAAAAATCTCTGCTTGCCCTTTGCCCGAACCCATCTAAGGGTCAAGATCGGTCGATGCGTACATGCACCGGCGCCACGGGTCTCTGACTGCCACAAGAATATGTGTGGTGTGGCTGGAACTGCAATGACTGAATAGAAATGCGTACCACACTTCTCAGATTTAGATTTGCTAAAAAGCTTGAAAACGACTGTGTCCCTTTTAGTCTACAAGTATGAGCTACTCTGTACTGGTTGAGATGCTGTGAGGAACCAACATGAGGACCAAACCGGGACAGTGTGCTGCAGTAAGACCAACTCTGACTGACCTTACCTTCATTCAAATAACTTTGAGAATCACATCTTGTGTTGGAATATTGATTTTTTTCTTCTTCTGGTGGACAAGCTGTTAGTTCCAAAAGATTTTGGTTGTCAACATGTCTGATACAACACTGGTCCATCTCAAGAGTTTAGGAGCCTTTTTATACCTCGATGCTTCAAGAAAAATTCTTAAAGTTTAATTAGGCCAAATGAAAATTATCGGCAGATATGAAATTAAAAAATAACAAGAAGGTATCTATGATCTGAGATAAACTATCAAAAATGCTGTGATAAAAAAACACGCCACTCTGATTGGCTCAGCTTAATCCACAAAACGATGCCAAGAGATGAACGTGCATCCACAGAATGAAAGGATCCTCGCATTAACATGCTGTCACTTTAAATCACGAATCGTGTTACGAAAGTGCTGCCACAGGCTCGAATGCCTCCTATCCAAAGGTTGAGATGTTTGGCAGCCTCGCATAATCTCAGCTCTCTCCACCGCCTTGCTGTTTTCCCGCCTGTACATAGCGGAGCATCAGAGAGGCGCTCTCGGCGCAGCTGTTACCTTGGGCCGCCGCGCCGCCGCCTGCTTCACCCGCTCCAGCACCGACTGGACCGCCTTCCCAACCTCCTCCGACATTGCTACTTTCCACATTCCGTCAAAACGGCTACGAAACGCTACGTGACGGAGACGCAACGTCTTTGACGTCAATACGCTTTCAGAGTAAAAGTCTACCTCCAGGACGGAAGCGCAGACAGCGCCCTCTGTTGGTCTACTCTTAGAGTTTCACTTTTGAGATCTACATTCAGTGTATCTTTTACTGAAACGTATTTTTTGTCAAATGTTTTTGGGATGTATTGGAGCTCAATATATATTGTTTTTCCCCCCAATATATATACCAGTGAAACCCTTTTGTTGCACTGATGAGAGCAGGTTTGTTTAAGTAACCAAAGTAAAAATTTCAGACCATGTTTTCTATATCATTTGTCTCCTTTAACTCAGTCCCTTAAATCACTTAACCACTGAAATGGGCTGTTTGTGTCTATAAGTTTTTGATTTTCTCTTCATATGCCGCTGTGCATTATGGTTTGTTCAGATGTAATTTTTCAAACATAAATCATGTATGAAAAATTGATTCTAGAAACATTGCTTTTTCTGACTAAACTGAACAAGCCAGACTCATTTTTATCGAATACCTTACAACAATTTTGTATATTGTATCATTCCAACTTTCAGAAGCTGTAGCTTAGCTATGCACATGCTGTTTTACAGCTTGTAGAAGTAGGAAGTAACTGCAGTTCAGAAATTTTGACGAGTACATCTTGTCTGGAGGATTTCCATACAAGGTCAAAAAACTACTACTTTCAAGAAAACTTCCATCTGAAAAAAATAAATAAACCCCCCAAATCATATAATGACATACCCAGCTAATATCTACTTTGAAGTCATTTTAGCTAAGTGGCTATTATAATACAATAAATTTCCTTAGAATAAAAAGGACAGGCACAAAAACAAATAAGGAAAATTTAATTTATTCCCATTAAATCACAAAACACCAAAATGAAAAGAAATTCGCCATCACACAACTGCTCAATCTGTAGAACAAAAACTTTAAAAAAAACAAAAGATAAAACTGCAGCTCATTCTTTCCACCATCCTCCTCTCTTCTCATACTCTCTCTAAAGCCTCCAACATGATGATGCTGTTTCCTCTGATGACCTGCAGCAGAGAGAAAAAAAACAAAACACTTATTAAAACACAAAACATCAAACACTGCATTCTTTTAAATAGAATTATAGAATCAGTAGTTTTAAACATTAATAAGTGACAGAAGAATCCCAGAGAACAATGAGGGAATCTGGGTGGTTTCTCTCCGTGTCTGTTATCAGATTAACTCGCCGTTTCTCGGCTAGCAAACATTAAGAGCTGAAGCGGGTTCCTGAGCCACCAGGTACTGACCACCATGCCGATGGTGTTCTGCTGTCCACCTGGACCCATCTCCAGACAATCGTCCATCACCAGGTTCATGAAGGGGTCGAACCCTCGCAGGATGCCCTGCACATGCCTCCCTCCGTTCAGCTTCACTGCAACACAAACACAGAACCTCAGAAGATTTTTAAACCAGAAACAAAACAATAAGTTAAATTTATTCCACTTCAGTTTTCTTTGGACTGTCAAATTTGGGCAATTGAGGGCATTAAAAGGTCTAATTATTTAAAAAAATGTTGGTATCAAAAAAAAAAAAAAGAGAAAGAAATTACAACCTGATGAACACAAAAGTTTGCATAAGTTAGTGTTTCTAAAAGATTGATAGATAAAATTACCAGTCATGTTCTTGTAAGGTTAAAGTGAGATTTACTGATTCATCAGAAAATATGACCACCTGAAAAGATCTGAGGTTGGGAGTTTTTTCCGCAATAAAAAAGGTGTTTGCTCAGATAAATATGTCGCCTTTTTGCCAATGTGAAATGCTTTGTTACAAGCAGTCGGCTCCAGATAATGGTTTTCATTTCTTTAGATCAAATTTACAAAAATATGTTGAAGTTAGAACATAAAGGAGACGATAAACATTTAGTGAAAAAAATAAATGATATAAAGGGTCATTTCACAGCTTCTAAAGCAGCAGATGTGGTCATCTCTAGTTCAAAATATAAAATACTAAGATTTATCAAAGAAGGAATTAATTTAATTTACAATTAAACTGAAATTGTTGGAACAAATATTAGAAGGGCTTTAAAGGCTGTTACCAAGAAAATATAAAAAAGGTTGATGTCGATGTTTGCTATTTTTTACAATCTGGAATTCCTTAATCAGTTTAACTTTTATTTCACTAGGCGAAACATTAGAACAACTTCTTATTTACAAAGTGCTGAAACACTTAAGTCTGATGATGTGGGGGGAAAAAAATCCAACAGCATTCCTCCCCGTTCTTCATCTCAAATGGAGCCCATTTTAAAGAACACATTTAACAGTGCATGGCAGGAATTTATATGGACAAAACAGGAGGATGGAAGGAACTGTCGAATGACAAAACATGTAACTGCAACAACGATTAAAAACATGACCAAAATCCAACTATTTGTGAAGCTGCTCACCAACCAGGTAGTAGGAACAAAAGCCCAAAATAATAGTATTAAAAACCTCTGGTACTATTGTTTGGAGTAGTAGTAGCAAAAAGAAGTAATGCCAAACAAGTTAAAAAAATTGTGTGTTTAAAAGGCCAATCGAGTACTAAATTGATCAAAACAATTTTATTTATAGAAATTTTGTAACCGAAGTGAAAAATAAAATTGTGGTACTTCAAAACACAATGAAGAAATAAGCTACGAAAATGACAAAAATAATATTTAGGCAGACGAAATACAACTCCAAATAAGATTTTCTCCATAGAGCTGTGGAAACCATTAGGTGATAAAAATAATCATGTTAGAAGATGGTAAAATACTTAGTGGGAGCCGCTATTACTGTCACACAGGATTGATACATAAAAGTATTAGAACTATGAAGCTTGTCTAGCAAACTAGAAGTCTTAACAAAAACTGGAGGTGTGTTGGGTTTCTTTATGCTTTAATCATGGCTGCCTGTCATTTAGTGAAATAATTAGACGGAAACACTTTAAAGAAAATATTCGGTGTCTGTGAATGAAAATTGAGCTATACTCACAGGAAAGCTTCTTGTCCATAAACCTAAAATAGAAAGACATTTTCTGTAAATGAAAGTTATATTCAGGATAATTCCAACAACACTGCTAATGTTAGCATCCTGCCAATGAAAACAATACAGCTGAGATAATACGCTGCTATCATTTCTACCAAGAACAAAAACAGTAAGATTACCGTTCCCGCTTTACATTAAACCCAAGTAGACTTACTTCTTCAGCTCTGGTGGGTGTGCTTTGCTCATTTTGTCTTTAGTTGCAGCAAGCCTGTGTGCTAACTGTTCGTTTGACAAAGCCGCGGAAGGAAAGCGTGCATAGGGTCAGAACGGAAGTTGTCTGACGTAATTGCAAAAAGGGCCTATCAGCGACCGGTTTCAACGTCTCACACCGCCCCCAAAAGGCCAGGAGGAGACAGAGTCTTGAATAACTAGTAGCGAAGAAGATTTTGTAGAATCATTGAAAACATTTTTAATGTTGAAATGTGATGGTTTTAAACTAATTCATAAGTCTTATATAGAAATACAATGCATTAGTCCTTCTGAATAAAAAATAAAATAAATCCAAATGTCTGATCAGTTTAATTACATGTACTTCCAGATATTTTTAAAGACATAAATCAGACCATACTATATATGTCAGGTCAAGATGCTTTATAGGCAACTTGTCCAGTCAGACTAAATATTTTTAAATACATGACATTTAAATACAATTATTCACAGTCTAGTTCAATGGAATTTCATAACAATTCAGACAGAAAACGACCTTATTGTGCTGAATAGCTGATAGCACTGCTGCTCCCCCAGAAGAGCTGGCCCTGTGGCTGGGAAGAGGGAAGCCTTGTCTTCTCCAATAGACTGTTGTTACCATGACATCATCCCAGATTAAACAGAAGATGGAGGTTTTCAAAAACTCTGAAGTTAAAAAGCACACATTCCAAAAATATGTTACATCTTAGATAATTAAGAACCAATATATGCCACGTTTGGGGCTGCACAGTGGCGCAGTTGGTAGAGTTGTTGCCTTGCAGCAAGAAGGTCCTGGGTTCGATTCCCGGTCCGGGGTCTTTCTGCATGGAGTTTGCATGTTCTCCCTGTGCATGGTGGGTTCTCTCCAGGTTCTCCGGCTTCCTCCCACAGTCCAAAAACATGACTGTCAGGTTAATTGGTTTCTCTAAATTCTCCCTAGGTGTGAGTGTGTGTGTGCGTGGTTGTTTGTCTTGTATGTCTTTGTGTTGCCCTGCGACAGACTGGTGACCTGTCCAGGGTGACCCCGCCTCTCGCCTGGAACGTAGCTGGAGATAGACACCAGCAACCCTCCTGACCCCATTTAGGGAAGAAGGGTGTAAAGAAGATGGATATGCCACGTTTGGCTTTGTTAAAAAATTCCATTATAGCATTTTTCCAATGAACAAATGGACTAAAAGGTTTTTTTTACCCCAAAAGAATTCTCAGGCTGACATAGTACTGCAATAAACCATTTTATTTAGGGCATTATAAAAAAAGAAAAAGGTCAAGATCTTTATATGATGTAAATAAATTCCTTGCGTACATACAAGAGGCCAGTCATGTTAAGGCAGAATAACCCACCAGCAAACCTTAACATCAGTCTCACAATGAGGAAAAAAAACAAATATTTCAGCTGTAGAGTTGTTTTATTCTGTCATCTATAAAGCAGTATGAACCAATTTATTGAAAAGAAAAAAAAAAAAGTTAGAAAATAATCTTATATAATTTTCATAGTAAACAGCATCTAAACCAAAAGAAAAACAATGCCAGTTGCTTCTCAACTGCTGTTAATCCACATGTTTGCATAGGCGAGACATTCAGCCCAACTGTTTCAAACTGAATCTGAACTACAGAGAACAAGTATTTCCATGAATGATGCTTGGAACAGTTCAGCTGAACCAAAACCTCCACAGAAGCTGGACACAGCATCAGCCCCAAGATTTATTGTTACACCACTTCAGAAAATAAATGCAAGGTTGAATTTTTGTTCAAATTGAAGTATCTTGTACCAGTTTGTTCTGCTCGGGGAGAGACATTTGAAGGGGGGGGATACTTGGAACAGGACCTACAACCATTCTCTGCATCAGCAGTTGCATTAAACCACCTTTAGAGACAGCTTCAAACAAACGCAACATTTCAAATCAAGTTGTGTTGAGAACTTCAGAAGTATAACGATTAATGCATTTATTCACTTTCTAAGGCAAACTGGATATTTGACTAAAAAAACAAAAATCCACTTAGCTAATATCAACTGCAGTGTGTAGATACCTCTGATGTTTCTGATTGCCATTTTATATTTGCTCCTAACCGTTTTAGTGGCGATGCTTGGTCCCGTCATCAGCAGTTCTGTTTAAACTGATGGGTGTCATTTAAACCAATCAGAATCCAGAGATCAGAACACCTGAAAGGTAATCTGTGGTTAAAGGCTTACATGGACTTCCTTTAGACCCTGATATGTTGCTACAGAATAACATTCAGTCATCAGCTCCATCAGTCAAATAGTTACTGTCACACATTTTAAGCTCTCCTACACCAAGCTGACACGTTCAGCACCTGAACGCATCACAACACGACTCAAGGAGCAGAACCAACGCTCCGGGTCCAGCCGCTGCTGTTTGTTTGGCGCATAAGGAAGCTGCAGCTGGCGGTCAGGCCTTGGTGGGCTGCAGGGAGAGGCGCTGCTCCTCCACCTCCACCCGGACCCGGAGGTGCTCCTGGCAGTGTTCTAGAAACGAGTCCAAAGCGGAGAAGCCCTGCTGGCAGGGAACGCAGTGGTACAGTCTCTGCTTCCTGGAGGCTGGCCCTTTGGACCTGTCCATCTCACACGCACACACGCTGCACTGGCGCTGTCTCTCCGACGCCTGGTGCAGCTCTATGTGCTCCTTCAGTTGCTGCTGGGTGGAGAAAACCTCTGGACAGGAGGGACAGGGGAACTCGCTGTCCTCTCGCTCGGACTCCCCTCCTGAATCATCCACACTGGAAGAGATGCTGCGCGGCTTCCCGAGTGGACCCGGTCTGGCTACCGGGCCGTTAGTGAGGGATTGGGAGTCTGGGACTGCACAGTCTGCAGAGCTGCCATTGTCGTTGATGGGGGCGGAGTCGGCTGCTTTGTGCTGCCTGCAGTGCGCCCTGAAAGTCAGATGGTGACTGAAGACTTTGCTGCAGATTTGACACGGATACATGCTGTGCTTCCGGCTCTTCTTCACAACGGGCCTGGCCTCCCTCCTGATGAGCTTCTCTCTGCGGTGCTTCTCTTTGCGGTGCATGTACAGCTGTGACGTGCTCCTGAAGACCATGTCGCACGAGCGGCAGCTCAGGAGCTTTCGCTTGGCTTTCAGGGTCACGACTGCATTCCTCTCCTCGTCTTCCTCACTTGTCGCTTTGGTGCTGGGCGTCTCCTCTGCATGGCTGTCCTGAAAATGCCGCCGCAACGCAGTGTCTGAGCAGAAGATCCTGGAACAGATCCGGCACGCGCTGACCGCGCCTCCGCTGGGCCCTGGCGTGTCTGAGAAATCCGAGTGGGCGGAGTCGCCCTCAGAAACGGGTGGAGAGTCGTCTGGGAGGCTGCGGGCGTCGGCAGCGTTGGACGGAGACTCGCTGCAGCCGGCCTGCTGGTGGTGCAGCAGTGCCTGCTTCTGGCTGAAGCCCCTCCCACAGGGGGCGCAGGCATACGGGCTGCTGTCTAACAGGTGGGGCTGGCGGTGCAGCGGCGTCTCCTGAAGCTTGCCAGGGTGCGACAGCACAGCGGCGCATGGTGCGCTGCAGCTGTCAGCCTCCAGGTTGCAGCGGTGCAGCTGTAGGGACGACCTGAGGGAGAACTGCTGGCCACACAGCGTACAGCGGTGGGGCTTCGGCAGCACGCCGTCCATCTCCTGGTGCTGCAGCACATCTTTGGGATAAGGGAAGCCTTTTCCACATTCCTGACAGCCATACAGAGGAAGGCAGGGGGGCGGATGGTTGGCAGTGTGTTGCTTGGTGTCGGTGCGTGCGATGAAGCTAGCCAGCCTGGACAGGGTGTCCGCTCTGAAGGAACCCTGTGACCTGGAGGAGTTCCAGCCGACCCCGTCCATCTCTCTGCCCTGCTACAAGACAGAGGACATCAGAGTCACACTGGTTCCATTTAGCAAATGGAAATAATTTTTCTTTTTTAAAAAAAGAAGGGGGAGTTACAGGAGGCTGGGGGAGCCCCTCTGTATGACAAAGTATGGTCATACTTCATCAATAAAGTAGTATTGCAAATTGTCTATTGTAATATGACCATTCTCAAAATATGACTTTACTCATTACTACGACTTTATTCTGGTAATATCCCTCCTGCCTTCTCCCTGTGCTCCTACTGACAGTGTATAAATACACTGCCCAGTCAGAAACAACCCATCAGAGGCAGGAGAAGGGCTAGGCAATTAGCATAGCTATGGATGACTGTAGCTGAGGGGTCCCCAAAGTGGGTCCTCAAGGGCCAACATCCTGAATGTTTTAGTTCTCTCCCTGGTTTAACGCACCTGGATCCAACTATGGCTGGTTAGAAAGCCTGAGAAGAACATTGACTTGCTGAAAATGTTGTTGGAGCCTCCAGGGAGAGAACTAAAACATGCAGGATGCCGGCCCTCCAGGACCCACTTTAGCCAGTAGATAAACCGTTTCTGTAACTTTTTCTCCACTGAGCAGTGTGCACATCAGCCCTATTGACAGCGCTAAGACCCTCCTCCTCCTGGCTCTGATTGGTTGTTTCTGGCTGAGAAGGGTACTTCTGAAGATGACAGTAAGACCACGTAGAGGAGGAAAAGGAGCTTGATTTTTTTTAAGCTCACATTGACAATTATGTAAAAAATATTTTTTATGAAAGTTAAATACTGCCAGAATAGAAGGAGGACAGTTGCATATCTTTATTTGTATGTAAACATCTGGTTTCAACAGTTTCTGCCTTTCCCAAGAGTGTTGAAATGGAAATAGATATATAAAATACCACAATTATACTGTAATAACCTTCATATTTCTGGGGCATTTGTGAATAACTCCATATGCAGTGTAAATATAAGTGACTATTTACACTGTTAACATACAACCTGAATCAAATCTTAAGTATTAACTGGGTTAAAGAGGTAAATCCTCATACACACAGCAGCACATTGGTGTACAAAACTAGACCTGATTTTATTTTAACCATCTGAGGGAAGTTTGATGAGTTTAGACTGATTTAAGGTTACACTTACTTAATACTACACGTTAGTCAGATCCAGATCATTGTGAAGAGAGATGAAAAGTCAAGGCAGCTGTTTAACAGCAGTAGGGGGAGCCACTGTTTTGTTCATCTTAATGACACTCTAATCCAGAGGGCTACAGCTCCAGGCCTGCAAATCGTCCAACACCATTTGCAGACGCAAGTAAAATGGCTGAATCAGCTCCTGAAGAACCAGTCAGGTTCTCCAGAGTTCTGCTAATGACTGTTGGCTGGGAAATATGGAAGCAGAGACATCTAAAAGTTGCAGGACACCGGCCTTACAAGCGTGTTGTTGCCCCTGTAGCGCTGACCTGGTCATGGTCAGCGGCATTCTGCTGGACTGCAAAACCTCACCCACGTCTCATGTCTATTCAAGGTGGTGGAGTGTGTAGCTAACTGATGTATTTAATGCGGATTCTCTCACCTGAGCTGTGGATCTCGGCAGCTTCTCCAGGATTACCACAGGCCTCTTCAACGCCTCCGCGAACAATACCCTCTGTGACTGGATTCTTTGTTTAGGTGGACGGCCACGTCCTGGAAGCCTCGAAGTTGTGCCGTACTCTTTCCATGTTTGGATGATGGCTTCGACAGAGCTATGAGAGATCTTCAAAGATTTGGATATTGTTTTATAACCTAACCCTGCTTTAAACTTCTCCACGACCTTCTCCTTGACCTGTCGGCTGTGCTCCTTGGTCTTCATGATACCGTTAGACCTCTAGTAATTATAGCTCGACCCTAGTTAGTAGGGGTTGACATTGCATTTGATTTTATGTACAAATATCAGAATGAAAGGGCTGAACAGGCAACATTTCTTCTGATTTAATCTTCCGGAGTAGTTTTGTCTGGTTTTCTGTGGTCTGCACCAGCTTTCTCGTTCTGAAAGAAATAAAAGGAAAATATAGCGTTGATAGGGTTACAATATCAGTAAGGGAAGAAAAAATAATCACACTCTGAGAAACTGCTGGAAATTTTTCATTCACATCTTCTTGTACATTTATTGTCAAGAATAACTCACTCTAATCCGGCTTGTTCACTTGAAGGTGACCCTTCTCTAAGGTCTTTGCTGAAGTTTTATCCTATAAAAAAATACAAACACAACACGAAGTTGAGACACTGATCATTTACGGGTTGATATGTCTGCTTAGGTGTGTACTCCCCCTTTTCCAAATGGCAGAACACGGCTTTGGAAAATACAAGAATGTCTAACATGGCGCGAGACCATTTGAAATCACGTCCACACTTAACTGGCTTCTATTAATAAATAAACGTAGCTGCAGAGGTCGAGATAAGATAGTGAAAGTGAGGTCTCGCTCCCTTCTAGCTTGTTTCCTTCATTCACTGACGTTTCCAGTAGCTGCTAAAGTTTGATATCTTCCATGCAGTTGAAGCCTAAACGAGCAGACAGCTGTAAAGTGAAAGCCAGTGGCTCCACGTGAAAGTAAACACAGTTAGCTCCCTGTGTGCTAATGTTAGCTCGTTGCTAAGCTGCGCGAACATGGTTCCGTATTTTAACCACTCACCTGCTCTCTTTCACAACCTGAGGCACTTCTGTACGAGCATTTTACTATAGTCACAGCATGGAAGCGGTACAGGTCCGTTCTGACCGCATGGTCCAGAACCACGGCATCGGCATGACTGCAAAGGCTCGTTCAACCGAAGTTTTTGTAGTAATCAGGGACACTTCCGGTGTGTAGTTCAAAATAGCTTTGTAGTTCCCAGTGAGTTTTTGACCCGCCCACAAATGCATCCGATAAATATAAATAGATAAAACTATTTCTATTTTTATAAATATAAATATTGTATTTTTTAGGAATATCATATTCTTTAAAAATAAAAGAAAAATTGAATAATTTTGGTATTTCTATTCAATAATAATATTGTTTGTAGTTGTTCCTTTTTTTCCTGACATACTTTTTGCAAAAACATTTATTCATTTCTGCAGCAGTTATATTTACCAGCCATTTCGGAGTAAGTTTCTTTTTCTTTTCGTTTCTTTTTACATATGTAAGGCATTAATATAAAAGTTCTTCATAGGTATATGGTAGATTTGCATGCAGATGTGCCTCTATCTGCATGTTTTAGATGCAGATAGAACTAAGGAACCCTGAGTTCTGTGTTTCAGAAACAAAATTTGCTTTCCACCCTTCCCCCAACCTCTTTATATGAGATGTAAATAGCTGGAAATCTAGGAAGCTCCTGTGAGAAGCTAATGGAAGGAAGCCTAAAATGCTTGAACTTCTGTGAAAAACATCAGTAAATAAATCTTTGAAATGTTCTTTCTTTTCTTATTGTGACATTTAGCAAACAAAATTAGCTTTGGTAATTCTAGTTGACCAAAGGCAAGAAACGTTTGGTCTGATTTAACAGACAAATGTTGTTAATAAAAACATTAATCAAAGACAACACATGCAAACACAAAATGCAATTTTTAAAATGAAGTTTATTATTAAGGGGGGGAAAAAAATCCAAACCTAAATGGTGCTGTGTGTAAACTGATTATCCCTCCTGTTAAATCATAACTGATTTATCACACTTGAGTTCAGTGTCTCTAGACACACCCTGGTATAATTGCTGACACAGCTGATCTTAATCAAGACATAGCTTAAACAGGACCTGCCTGACGAAGTGAAGAACACCAAAATACCATCAAAAGGCAGACACAATGCAGAGATCCAAGGAAATTCAGGAACAAATAAAGTAATGGATTTCTATCAGTCTGGAAAGGGTTACAAAGTCATTTCTAAAGTGTTGGACTCCAGTGAACCACAGTGAGAGGCGTTATCCACACATGGAGAAAACATGGAACAGTGGTAAAGCTTCCCATCAGCTGGTGGAACAAAATTAGCCCGAGAGCTCAGTGACGACTCATCCAACAGGTCACAAAAACCCCAAAGAAACATCTAAAGAGCGGCAGGCCTCTCTGGCCTCAACTAAGGTTAGAGGTCATGACATTGTAAAAAAAAAAGAGACAAAAATGGCCAAGATGGTGTTGTGGAAAAAAACTATTTCCAAGCACTGTTCAGGTAAAATCACTCTATCTGGTTTATTCATGAATTGTGCACAATACAGAGAGCTTGTAGGACAATCAATAATGAAGCAGGTCTGGATGAAAAGCTCTGCCAGGCAGAGAAAACACACGAGTTATATACAAAAGGGATAAAGGATCCAAAGCATTGGAAGCAGACTGGTTCCCATGCAGCTGGGAAAAACAACATTCAACCTTACATGCAGCTGTACATGTTACCCAAATAGCTTTATCTTGGTGAGAATATACAGGAACTTAGAATAAACATATAGCAATACAACTAGCAGGTGTGACCTTGTTGTAATTTTTCCACATCAATGACAAAGTTCCAAGATGAAAACTACCACAGTGTAAAAATAACTTTAAGTCTTGTCTCAGTTTTTCCAGAACTCACCTTAATGATCCTCAAGACTTTTAGGAAAAACATCCTGTGGACTGACGAGACAAAAGTTGAACTCTTTTGGAAAGTGTGTATGCCGTCTGTTCACCTTAGGCTGAAGCCAATTCTGCTCCTGTAGACACCCCAAGTTACAATTTTAGGGAAAGACAGGCTGGGTTAAACTGACTTTTATTATTTGAATATTTTGCGCGGCTGAATTAAGCTCTACTGACCGTCACTCAGGGACAGGTTATCCCTCCTGCAGACAAAGGGTGGAAAATCCTTTGTTTTCACATAGTTAACAATGAAACATATGAACTTTTATGTCATAAGAGGTGGTTGGTTATTTTATAGTGGTTGATAATGCGCATCTTTTAGTTCAGCTAAAATTATGATATAAACTTTTATAGTTTGTAAAACAAAACTTGAAAAACCCCAAAAAGCATTTCTTTCCAATGAAAGTGATCCCCATGAAATGCACACATAGAACATGAATACTTTTAGTATGAATACAACTGCTTTATGGTTCGACTCATTAGATGCAACATGCGGACTGTTGAACGCCTCAAAGGTTTTTGATGAAAGCGTTTGTCAAAAAACTTCACATTCAAAAACTCGACACCGAAATGAATAATAGCAATTAGTTTAATATAAACAAAAAGAATGAATATACAGCAGGAACTGTAATGATTTATTCATTTAAGGCTAAAGCCAGTTCTGACAACCGAAGCGCTTCAAAACATTTTGCGTTGGCCCACCACATATTTGGCTTCATATGTTGGATCCACATCAACGCTTCATCACCCCTAACTAACATTTAGTTCTTCACATCACATGTTTTGACGACATTTAAGTACGTTGGCGTGGACCGAACAACACCGTCATGGTAGCGACAATCAGCGGACTTGCCTGAATGAAGGAATGAATGTGGTTTTAAGGCTACAGGTAAACTGCAACTCTCACAAAACATTCAGAGTACTCCATGGAGATGATGAACCTCAATAATTAAACACCAACTGTACCATAAAGGGTCAGATCATCTTGGGAGTGAAATGAGGTTTAAGTACCAAAGCCCCCCTAGTCGCGCTTTCAACTCTGAAAGTCGTCAACTGAATTACGAGTTTGAAATCTTCAGGACTGCAGTCCAATGTTCAGACTCCATCAGAGGTTTTCATCCTGACTGGCTCACATGAGAATGAAAACAAATAGTCGCATAATACAGAGCATTCAGGCTGTACATGCTGTGCCGTCACCACACGGTAGATAGACGAGTGAGAACATAAAGCTTTAAAACAACAAAGTCATGTGAAACAAACTTGGATCAGAAAAACAAACATTCAAACAAAAAGAACATAAATACAAGTTATAGAACCTTCCAGGAGTACATTGCAAATGTTCAAAACAAAGGCATCATCTTGGCTGTTCAGCTGCTCTGAGCTGCGTTCAGTAGCAGGTTAAGACTAAACGTCCTTCAGTACCAACAGGCATGAAAAGAAAACAAACACTAATTCTGTTTTCTGACTGTAGAAATAATTCTTACTGGAGTGGAGAAAAGTTCATCGTGCCAGAACTAAATGAGGAATCACTGGTCTAGGAGAATGCACCGTTATTTTACTACATAACAAATATAAAGCAAAACATCCATCCATCTTCTTCTGCTTTATCGGGGTCGGTTCATGGAGGTAGCAGCTTCAGAAGGGAGGCCCAGACTTCCCTCTCTCTCCCCAGCCACTTATTCCCGCTCCTCCGGGGGAATCCCGAGGCCAGCCGAGAGACATGGTCCCTCCAGTCTGTCCTGGGTCTTCCCCGGGGCCTCCTCTAAAAGTTGGAGCAAGTCCACAAAAACAGGAAGGCTTCTAAAGGAAAGTATTCAGAAACTAGACATTACATGAAGCAATGTGCCTAAAATCAAACAGAAGAAACAATTCTGGATTCTGAGTGACTAACATTTCTAAAAACAAATACACACACAAGTCTATTAAAAATAATTTGACGACCTCAACGACACATTGCATCGTTAAGACGGTGAAATCAGAGATGATGCAGGATAGTACAGAAACAAGACATTAAATGAAGCAATCAACTGAAGCAAGAAACAGAAACTGAGCAAGAAAGGATGATGCAGCAACTGCAGTTTTCTGGCCAATAATAAATATTTAAAAAGCCTCAGATTTTTTTTCACACTGATGGTGAAGCAGAGATGATGCAGGACAGTATGACAGGGAAGACAGAAGAGAAGAGAGCACTGATCAACTCATTAGCAAATGTATCTAAAAAAGGCAGATCAGCATAGAAGCGATGAAGTCGTTTAATCAGGATGACGATGATAACGCAGCTTGTTGCAGAGTAAAAATGCCTTCTCTAAAAAAAAGGCAGATAAGCTAAATTAACACGCTGGATGTTCTCCTGTAACTTTGATCTGCCAGCAGCTCTTTGATGACCCTGAAACGAGACGGGAATCCCGTTTTCATACTAGTAAGATCCAGAGGAGGCTCAAGGACTCCCCATGTTTTTGATTCGGGATTCCTTGAGCTCCCTCTACTAGAGCTGAAAAGAAGATGTGCCGATAATTACAACAATTTTACTCAGACGCGTTTTCCAAAGCAAAAAAACTTTCAGCTTTTCTGTCATATGTGAATTAATTTTCTGGCTACAGATTAAAGCTGACCACCATGCAACAAAAGTGATTCCATGTTGGTCTGCAGGAGTTATAACTCAGTGGCATTAAGAAGGGTCGACATATTTAGTTTTTTTAAACTAAAATTGTGTAAAACACGTTATGCTTAATTCACAACCACTAAGTCGGGGTCATTTAAAAGTCACCTTAACTAAAAGTTGCACTTTTAGTTAAGGGATTTTAAATAATACCATACACATGAGGTATTATTTAAAGTAATTATACTTTAAATATCATTTTATACACTGAAAAAGGGAAGCTGAACCCTCTAGAAGTTGATCAAAGTGATTCACAGCCAGGAAAGGAGTTGGGTTTTCAGCTTTTACCTAAAACATGAAAAGAAACTCTGGCAGTTCTTCTACAATGTAAAAACAGGAAGCTAATTCAGTCCAAACCCAGGATTTAAAAGGCTAATTGTTCCCAGCAAATCTGGTCGTCCTAAACGAATCAGAGGGGACAGGAGGCCTTCGTTGTGCTTCCTATTTAGAACAGTGTCTGACTCAATAAGCTTAAAATGAGGAAAATAAAACAGTAGTTGCTTGGTTCTTACAGTGTTTCTTTTGTTTTAGAAAAACAAATATAAAATAGAATCTGCAGATGTCATTAAAGGAGGATTTCACAAACATTCACCATCCTTTAAAATGCCAGCATGTTTTTCTGAGAAGAAGAAAAACTAAATACATGTGGTGGATATACTGTAACAGTCCGTTGATGCAGTGCAGTACGTCGTCTACTGCATGTAGTCCAGGAAATTCACCGGAGCTTCTGCACGAAAATCCAAAAATCACGGCGAGACTCTGCAAACTTCATCTTCACAGCATAAAGTTCAGTTTATCCCACTGTCGGTCTGCTCAGGGTTGCACCAAAATACTGCTCAGGTGCTCGCAGTCACAGGCGCGTTTGATTGGTTGCCTATCTCTTGTAATGGTTGGGGGCGTCTGCAAACATGTACTTGAGTCTGTAGGCTTCGGCCAGGAGGAGACCCACTTCCTCGTTTCCCCAGTGGATGGTTGGGAGGTTCTGTAGAAGCATCAGGAGGCTCTGAAGGAAAGACAAATTCTGTGTTTACATCCACATCGCTCTGGTCAAAAGATGCAGAGAGGAGGAAAACTAGGGCAGCCGGGTTAAGCTGAGGCGTAGCTGGAAAACTTATCGCACTCTCTTATAAACAGTTTGTGTGTTTTGGTCTTCGAAGAAGATTTTGACACAACAACAGTTGGTACACTGGGTTCTAAATTTAGAATATCACTAAAAACCCCCAAAATACGACGCTGATACAGGAATAGTTGAACAAGGTCACCAATGGAGGGAAATGCAGCGTGGAGAAGACGCCCCTTCGACCCAAGATGAGTCTCTGTGATAAAGATGGCAAGAAGCAGATTTCTAAATCTTTAATTAGGCAAATTAAAGATTTATATGCAGACAGACGGGAAATAAAGAACGTAATCTTCTTGTCAGAAAATATGAGGACGTGCAGCAGTACGTGGATGAGCCTCAACAACAAACGAGTTTTTAGAAATAAATAAGTCTTTTTTTTTTTGCATCATCGTTAAATAAAGTCAAAGACTCCTATTAGTACCTGAAAGTCAACCATGCAGAGGATTTCTTTGCGCCACTCGATGAGAAATGCAGCACACACATACAGGTGGAAGTGGGAGAAACCTTCAGCTTCAGCCTGTGGAAAGTACAAACACAGCGGATTGTTACAACACACATTTACCCAGAAGTCTTTGCTGCAACACCTAGAGAAAAATCAGGAGGAATTATTTATTGCTATCCGATCGCAATCGGATCGCTCACGACCAAAATTAATGCAAATGACGTCTCTAACTTTGCACCTCAAAACCAAAACTGTTTGGGTTTAGCTGGTCGGTCCAGTTGTGCACATGTTTATTCACAATATGAGGCAAATCAGAGTTATCAGGCAAAGAGACATACATCTGCCTCCAATCAGCTGCAAGGCTCATCTGATGCAGATCCCAGATGTCTGTGTGTGTCTACAAAGATAGCAACACTCCAATTCAAAGGCTGGTGCCAAACACACAGCAGATACAGAGGACAAAAAACTCCATCATGAGTAGAAACAGAAGAACATTTATCTCTTAGGAACCATAACCACAACAATTTATTTGGTATTTGGGTAGTGTTTTTTCCGATATAGTCCTTTTCTTCTTTCTCCCTCTGAGCAGATCGTGTGTAAATCAGCGAATCATCACCCTCCTAAAGGCTGGAGTGAAAACTAGATCTCTAAATGGAAAGCTGAGGTTCAGCTCAGCTAAAAATAAAACTTAGGCGTGTTTGCTTATCTGTAAGCTCCAAGAAGTTCCATTCCCTGGGGCAGCGCCATGCCAAGGCTTTTAATTGGTTGTCCCAACACTTTATCAAGGATAAAGAAATAAATTAATATGATGTCAAGAGCAAGAAGCTGATAGGAGTTGAGAAATGTACCAGATCATTTTCAGCTGGATTTCATCATTTTTTCCCCTACCAACACCAGATCAGTGATTATCCAGGAACACGTCTAAGGCTGAGGCACACATTTCATGTCTTAAGACCATTAGTGTGGAATCCTCAGTTGGTTAGGGCAGAGGAGGCAGCTCTACCACTTATTGGATCTCTGTATTATTCTAGATCAGCCTTTTCCTGTTATGCCTGTTACTGATGTGACCATGATCTAATCTAAAAATGTTCCTCATCATGTTAACAGATTCTGTAATTGTTCTATAAATGCTCTGGAGCAGGAAGACGAGTGAAGCCCAAAGGACGGGGAATATGCGCCTCCATCACCACTAGAGAGGCGCCCCGTCCGATATTAATATCTGCATCGGTCCCGATATCGAAAACAACAAGGGCAGATCTATTCAGTTTAATTCTATACTTTGCGCTTTGAGTGATGAGTATGCTTTATTTATTTTACATCATATTTAGTATTGTAAACAATTGCATTTTCTGGACCATTTGAAAGGTTTGTTGCACTTTATTGTTTTTACATGTTTGAGTCAACCTGTTGTTTTTATCAGTTTCAGTTTCTTTATTATTTGTTTTACTTGTTTGGCTGTTATGTTATTAAATTAAAGTTGTGATGTTTTTACATCAAGCTTGTGAAGCTATTGGTGTGTGTAAGTGTGCTGCACTGGTGCAGAGTTATCAAATACATCTGTAATTCAGTACATTTACTATGTACTGTGTTTAAAAAAAATAAATAGAGAGAGAGAAAAGTTTTAAGTAAATTCAGCTGTTTTCCAGCAATGGAATCGGCCAACACTAAACCACAAGTATCGGTATTGGTAGTGAAAATAGTGGATCGCTGCTTCCCTAATCACTACTACCACTGATTTATTTTGTGCATGAGCACGGTGAAGAATATAGTGAGGAAGACCGGAACATGTAAATATCTGAAGGAGAGAACTCCACCTGGTAGGTGTCCCACAGACGAATGGTACAACGAAGTGGCAGCTCCCTCATCAGCAGGTTGTTCATCCATCGAAACGCAAACTGCAGGTACTCCACCTCATATTTCTTGAAATGAGTGTGAATATCCACTGAAGACAGACAAAAAACTAATTTTAAAAACGATTTCTCATGATTTCTGTTGGACTGAACAATTTGTTCATCTCCTCACCGTCTATCCGGCTGACCAGCTCCTCCAGCGCCTTCACCTTGTTCTGGATTCCAGGCTGGGCGAAGGTGTAGTTGTCCTGGAAGGTGGGCCGTGTTATTTGACAGGAACACAGACAGATGACCTGCAGCCTGAGAGCCAAGCGTGCGTCCTCACCTGTATGCCATCCAGCAGCTTGCTCATGCACCAGAAACTGTCGGCCTCGATGTTTCTTTGGGTCTCCAGAGGCAGAGCCGCCACGTCAAAGTTCTCCACATCCTCCGCTAGGATGAGAACGAAAGAAATGAAAGGTTTCTTGTATAGTAGCCGTATTGTAAAGGAGTCAGCTAATTTTCAGCTTGACAATTTAACAGTGCTTATTGGTCTCCCAAAACCTGATGAAAATTCTACGTCATGCTGCCATCACGTAGCAACAACTCGCAGGCGGAAGTGAAGGCGTTGCCGGAATACGGCGCGCTAAATTATAGAACGTAATTTAACGAATCCTCGAGGCAGATAAATTTTCCTCGAGGAATTTTAATAATCGAGGTAATGGAATCATTTGAGGAATCGTTACAGCCCTAGTAACGATTCCTCAAACATGAAATTTCATTTCATTTCATGTTTTCATATTCCAAGTTTTTTTATCTATTTTTCATAACCGCATTTAAATCAACAATTATTGTGTGAATGAAAACAATCCACAGTTTCACAAATATGACAGACTGCTGTGGTCAGCGGAACATTTTTTTTCCCATGGTGTTAAATAATTGTTTCCCTTCATTTCTTTGAAGAACTCAAACATCAAATGTTGTTTTTGGCATTAAAGAAGAATCTCCCTTTTCAAAATGCTTTGGAGTTGAACTGAATATCAAAATACTTATTACATAAAAAAAACAAAAAAAAAAACAACAACCTTGTGCTCACTTCCATAATGATCAGGATGTTTATTTTCTCCAACAACAGTGAAGTAATGACTGTCAGTGTTTTGGCGTTCAGCCTTCGTGTTCCTGTGACTGCATGGCTGCAGGTCGTTCAGGCAACACTTTTAGCCGATAACGTGAAGAGTCAGGAAGTGCACTTTTATCAGTTTGAGCTTTCAGGCAGCGCATGCTGGCTTTGGAAACGTTTAAGCATTTTGGATACCTCAGGGTTAAAGCTCTCTCTCGAGAGCCAAAATGCAATTTGCCTTGAAAAAGAGATACATTTTATATAATCATGTACTACATGAAACATATTTTCAAAAGTAAGTAAGGGACACATTAACTAAAGAGAAGACAGGAGACTGAAGGGGATTTTTATTTATACAGATGTACTAAACTAAAGATATTTTGGAAAACTAAGTAAATAAACTCAAATCTATTTCTGTTTTCAGATTTCAGATCAGTGTGGAATAAACTTTTACAAAAGAAAAAAAAATGGCTTTTGCAAAATGAGGCCAGCGATGCACAAGGACAAACTTCAACATCCTAAATACAAGAGAAACTAGAATCATCTAAAGTCCATACAAACAAATCAAAGTTTTGCAAAAACAGAAAATCGGACATCAGGAATGAAATTCATCACTCAGATTAGTGCATCTCTGTACTTAAAAAAAAAAACAACAACAAAAAAAACAACTTAATTCAAGAGAATAAATGAACTTACTGACAAACTCGGACAAGAAGACGACAAAAAAAGGTGTGACGAGGTCGTTGATCCCTTGGACGTAACCGCTGGCTGGATGACGGATGGCCCAGATAAACAGAATCCGCTCAAATACCTGAAGACAAAATGACAAAACTCTGTTTTAAAGGAACATCATGCTGTGCCGTACAGAACGCTCTGTTCTGTTTTCTCTTTGAGGCAATTTTGTAGCCGTTTCTCAGGGGAGAGTTTATTGCTACGTCCCACACATTCAACCTGTGTCCACCCGTTAGAACAGTCAAATTTAGATGCATTATCTACACATTTTTGTACAAATCTTTACAATTTTCAATTGCAGCATCATAAAATGAGTTTTGAGGAACTCGGTCAAGCTACGTTTCAAAGTGAACTTCCTCTTTTTCTCCTCAGTGACTCAGCAACACAATATTTCACAAACTTCCCCAAGTTATACATTTTTTTAGTAGTATTATGTCTAGTCATCCAGTAATTTGAAGTGTTGTTGATTTTTGATGTGTGAAGCTGATACTTCCAATCTGATGAGTACAATTCTGAAATTGCTCTTTGCTTCAAACTGTAACAATTCTTGATGCTTTATTGAAACGTTTATTTTCCCCACAAACCAATGAAGAAGAAAAATTGAGAAAATTAAGCTATATGCCTGATTTAATTACTAATCTATAAACTCAAAATCTGAATTACACACCAGCCACCTGCAGCAGGGTAAGAACAAAGAATCATCAGGAGAGCAGACTAGGAGAAGTTTTGAACACAGCAGAATTTATCTTTATATTTACAATCACGAAAACAAGATGACGTCAAACAACACAAAAATGACCAGTGTTAAGTCTTTGTCAAATATGTATTATGTGTTACACTCCTAAAAGAAGCAGGGGAGCAAAGAAACTGCTGCAAAGTGAATTAGTTGCATCCTCAGTTTACACAGAAAGCTTTCCAGGCTCTAGAGTTAACCAGACTCTAATTTCATGAACATTTACTGTCAATCTGGAGTTCAGATTCGATTGTTATTAAAGTTGGACCGAGTTTGAAATGAGTTAAGACTTTAAATTTTTCTACAATACAAAATAAAGGTATTTTAATTTTTATGTACAGTATCTATAGTTGTCTTTTTTAGCTGTAAGAGCTGAATATATGCAGATTACACATGCATTACATTTAAATCTTTTGACAAAATGTCAAACACATGTCAATGTAGAAAAAAAAATGGAACCACCAACTTATTATAAAACATCTAAGTAAAGTGTGTGGATGTAATTTTGTTAAACTGAAATTAAACTTTTTTTAAGCCTTTATGTTTTTGAGGTAGCCGAGCCAGGAGCGTTTTCCTCCTCCAGAAAGGCCCTTAGTACCACTGATCTAGAGCTGGACCTTAAACTCTCTGGCCGCTGGATTTCTACTGGACCTCACCTCTTGGACTGCAGGCTGCTGGAACAAAGGGATGAGCGGGTTGGTTCTTGGAATGTCAATGTGGATCTGCCAGGACCAAATAATGAAACTTAGATAAAAGCAGTGTGTCTAATTAATTTAAAGTGATAACATAATGCTTCCACACTACCCAGATGAGATCTTTACCTGTCTGTAAGTGTCTTTATAGTGCTCATCTGTTCTGGAGTGATAGTATTGCTCTATGAACCCAAAATACTCTTCTCTCTTTCTCTTCAGGACCAGCTCTCTGCGCTCCTTGTTGGCCGGCAGGTAACCCTGAGAGGAGCAAGAACAGAAAAGAAACTTTTCTTTCTGGGGAACAGAACAAGCTGGCCGAGGGCGATAAGAGCAGAGGGAAGATAAGGCTGCCGCTGAAACGCACAGCTGCTGACACCAAATGAACAGTACTGGATAAACAAACTAAAAAAAAATAAAAAAATTGGCTTTTAGTACTGAGTTTTGAGTTATGCGATGTTGCAAAACTGAAGGTCGTAAGCCTTACGGAGAGAAGCCTCCACGTGATTGGCCGGACTTCTCTTGGTATTCCCGACCAGCTGTGTTTCCGCAGTTCTTCTGTGATGGCAGAAAGCAAAACAGGCCAATCAGATCAACGCTCGGTTTCGTGTTAAGTCCAGAGAGCAGCTGCTTCAGCTGGCTGCAAGTCAGAGGGAGCTAAACTGAATTCCTTTTCTTGAACAAGTTTCATTAAGGACTTATTCAAGTTTTCCTCACAGACGCTGGATGATATGTGATTTTATCTTCCCCTTTGATTCAAATATAGGGTCTATCTGGAGGAGAGATTACAACGTTTTGCAATAATTGTCAGAGGTCAAGCTGTATTTTGTGTGAAGCTCCTGACCTGCAGTCACTAAAGGTTCCACTCAGACTGGGAACAGCAGCATTATGGGAGCTTCTAAGAGGCCATTTAACAACAACAACAAAAAAATATATCCAATGACTGATCCACTGGAGGGATGATATGTTACAGAGTGCAAAGTTATGGTAAACATAATCATATTTTAATTGAGTGTTTCCCTGTTTTAAAAAAGCTAAAACAATTTATAAACCACATTTAAAAAAGTAGGGGTGCACTGATTGCCAATTACAGATCTTTAAGAAAACCTAACCTATCAATTCCAATTTTGGCTAATATTGATTTTTGTGTCTGAAATTGTACTAAATATAGTAAGAAAGTTGCTGAGTTGGCGATAGTGGGGTGATTATTATTAACTGCAAACATTGAGACTTGACATGGTGGGTGGGTCAGTCAGTCAAACCACTCTCACTGCAGAGCAAAAGAGGACAGTGGTTGATCATAGAGAGATCAGTAAGTATTGGCTGACCTCCAAAAATTAAATAACTTGGCACCAATTTATCAGTGAGCACCTAAAAACAACAGAATAAAATGCATATTTCCAACAAATCAGAGCCTCAAGATTATACAGTAATGCTTTTGAAGTTTGTCTAACTGCATTTTCTTATTTGGGTGGAACAAAAACATCTTGCATGATTTCTGGACAGGATTTACAGGACAGATGGGGGCGTCGCTGAGTAAGGCAGCATGCGAATACCTTTCCCTCTTCAACAGTACCTAGGTCAGTGTTGGGACTAGCCAGCAGCTGCTTGAATTTATCCAGGCGGCTTTTCTCCCGCACCGTCATGGGTGGAGCCCCTGACGCATTCTGATCCGAGATACGAGCCACCAGAGGGATGATGGGACGCACTGGGAGAGATTGCTGCTTCTGCAGCGAGGAGCGGACTGAGGAAAAAACAACAAACAAACAAAAAAGAAAATTGGTAAAATTCTCTTCAGATAAAAGAACACAGTAACTGAACAACCACTGAGTTTAAATAAGATCAAAGGATTAATTCGCAACAGCCTGAATATTCAGCATCCAGGTGTTCGCTGAGCAGCACATGACTATTCATGTGGCAGATGCTCCTCAATATGAAGCTGTACGCAGCTTGTGCATTATTCAAAATATTCACCCAGCAACCCACAATGTGCCTGCAGGTCACAACACTAATACACTACTGTGCAAAAAGTTTCAATCCACATATTCTATAGATGTAGTTTCCAAAGCAGAGGGGAAAAAAGTTTACATACTTTCAAAGACTTGGCACTACTACTAAAAAAATTTGTTTTGCTAACATTATGCTCCACACCAACATGCTATTTAGCAGCAGCTAGTGCTAAAGCACTAACTTTTGACATGACTTTATTTTATATTTATTTCTGGTTTGAAATTAAGTTATTAGCGGAAAAGAAGAGACAGAGGAAACAGAACAAGAGGAAAGGAAACTGAACTGCTGCACCCACTTGAAAATAAGAGCATGAATGTAAATGTCTAAGTCCTCGAAAAATTAACAGTGGACAGCCAAAAGTTCAACAAAGATGTCGAACCTTATTCAACTGAAAGTTTATTTATTGGAATTAACTGAGTGATTCCTTCGTACTTTTTGAAAGATGCTTTAATAGAAAGCTTTATTTATTGTGATCTGTGTATACATCTTTGTCTTGGGTAAGCTTTTATATTTCGACTCCAAGTCACTAAAAATCAGATTTGTAACTCAGTTTTGTAAATCAATTTGGACTTTCTTTTTTTGTCAGAGAACATTTCCAATGATTAACAGAATACCAGCAGTAAAACAAAACTCCTCAAACACCTCCAGTATTTAGTGGTTGTGTCTGTGGTCTGGGACGTGTCCCGTCAGGCACATATTTAAGCCTGATAATCTCTACAGACCTACCTGCAGTGGTAAGTCCCTTCTAACAAAGTCCATAATTAGCTTCAGGGTGAATCACAAGAGTCTCAGAAACTCTTTAAGCAGAATGAATTGCTGCACGATATTTACAACACACCTGAGGTCGTGTTGAGATCGGCGTCACTACTAGACTTCACAAATTTGCCGTTGACACGCTCACACTCTGAGCCGTCGTCCCTTTGGGAGTTGTGACCCTCGTCCCTGGGTGGAGTCAGTATGTGAGGCAACACATGCTCGGTTTCACCCGTCTGATGCCGTAGTTGCTAAGTGGACGCAGAAATAAACAGAACACACCTGGATGAGAATCTCTCACCGATCCAGACCAGCCTGGAGCTTTTCAGTGAGAAACAGGAGGTCTTGTAGATACCTGGTTGTGCACAGATGTCCAGTCCTGGCCTGAAGGCGTAAAGGAAGCCGAGAAGGGTGTCCCGCACAAGATTTCATCCTCCTCATCGTCAATGTCCCAAGCATCATTTGTGCTGCAAGCAAACTCGTGGAAGCTGCAAGCTTTTTTAGACTTAAGGTTGTTGAATTTGGGCTTTGAGTCTTTTGGGTACCTGCAGGTTGGAATAATGAACAAACAGGAAATGAAAAAAAAAGGTGTAAGACCTGGTAGATCCCATTGATGGATGAATTTTATCCATCCAGCCAACCAAGTAATCAGCTGGTGAGGGGAAAATCAGACCATCTTTTCAGCTTACCAACCTTATTTAGTTATCAACTGACTGGAATCTAAATAAATAAATAAATAAAAACTCTCTGGGCAAAGACACAAGTACATACTAGGATCAGATTAAAAGATTTTTTTTTCTAAATTATGAAATTAAAGTGATCATATTTATGACACAAAAGTCCTAATATTAGTAAAATATAGGCACAATATTACAAGACGAAAGTCATAAAAGTACAAAAAAAAAAACAACAGTTGTTTTAACAAGAACAAAGTTTTTATAGTTATCAAGCTGTAATGTGACCAGATCGTCAAGTCTGTGGTTCATTCAGAATAGACTCAGTTATTGCTCAATCGCTTCAAACACCTGCTGATAATAATTTGATGCTGATGTGTTAAAAGATTAGGTATGTCCTATTTGTAAAACCGATACCAAAGTACGACTTCATAAGATGCTCTTTGTTTTAGTGTTTTATCTTTCATAAAGTAGTTATAAAATTACTACTTCATTCTTCTAGTGTTATGACTTTCAGATAACATGAATTTATTCGATTTTATTGTTGTATGACTTCTGGTATTATTATGACCTTATTCTGGTAATGTTATGACTTTATTCTCCTACTATTACAACCTATTCTGGGAATATTATGTCTTCGTTCTGGTAATTCGTTCAAATTTTACTTTTTTTTTTTTCTAGCCTGGCCGTAACACTCCATTGTAGAGAAACACAATTGTTGCCAGGCCATATTCCCAATGCTCTTCTGTGGTGAAGTTGCTACTGAGGAAATCAGACTGAAAGTACAAGACAGGTGTTTAAAAGTGAATGCATTGATTATTAAGAGCATAAATACACCTTCCTTATCACTTTATAAGAACACAGAAGTAAAACTAATTACTGTCAAAGTTTACAATCCATTGAAACTCCTGTCACGTTATTGTTTTAAGAGACGTCCGTTTCATATACCGTCAGAAACATCTTAACGGTTCAATGAAAGTCCTTTTTGATTCAAAATCCAGCTGGGGTATGAATAGTTCTGAGCTAAACTCTACAAAGTTGAACATTGGACACTTCAAATTTGAATAATTAATTCAAATCTGCCATAACAGTTCATGGCAGAAAGCCTAAAAAGAAATATCCTGGACCCCGCTTAATCATTGTCATTAAAGAGAAGTTGGAATTGGCTGTAAACTTTATCTTTCTGTAGGAGTTTAAAGAAACAAAAAAACAAACAGATCTGAATTAAGAAAAAAAAATAATCGAATTGATGCATCTCAAAATAATGCAATAAAGTAAAAGAAACATAAAATACTGGATCCAAAAGCAGAACAAAAGCAAAATGCATGCAGTACACAAATGTACTCAAAGTATGGAACGACTGCAAAGACTGGTAAAAAGGACAAATTAAATGCGTCCACGTGGCATGCAGCAGCCCAGGCGATCACTGAGCACTTACGTGCGTCGCAAACGGGGATCGAGAGGTGGATGCTGTGCTCCATAAACTGGTTGCACACTGTGGATGATAATGTAAAAATGCAGTCACCTCGACGTGGAAAAACACTTGTAGCTAACCTGAGGGTAAATGTTCACATCCATCGTTTAATGATTGTTCAGAGGAATGCTGGCGATGGTACAAACTGTCCTTCATGGCTTTCATTGTCCCCAAAAGCTAATTTATTATCTCACTTGTTCTAAGTATGGCCGAGTACAGACGCAACCTTAGAGTATTAAATTTGCTTTTCCCACTCATATGTGAGAATTAAATCAGGAAGCAAACAAAGTTAGGAAGAAGAGGTTTCCACAGTTGGGTTTGGGACCCCATTTTCTGTCAGGCGTAATATCTAAGTCGGGGGTCTTCTTCAAAAACCATCTTCAATGACAAAAATGACAATTTGTTTTTTTATAAATGTTGAAAAAGATAAAATAGCAAAACAGTATAAATAAATAAGGAATCATTTTTCCTTCAGAGGGATATTCCTCCCAAGGTATTTTTTAGTTTGAGTGACAGGTTCAAAGTCAGAAAGCGTTGTGTAAAGTAGTGTTTGTTTAGTTTCAGTATTTTTGTTGACCACTCTTTCCTTTTAGTCAGACTATAGTTCTGCAGTAAACAGAAGTAGCCAACAGCTTGCAGGGCAGCCATGTTGTTCCCCTCCCTGTGGTGGGCAGTATGTTCAGCAGACAGCACAAACTTAAAGCCCAGCTTTTTATTTCCCTTCTGACTCTCTGGACTCAAACCGGGAGCAAACAAGGAAAAGCCACAATTCCCACTTCTTTCTTTGTTTCTTCGAAGAAATCCAAAGAAATGTTGCCCCCCCTCAACAACCCCATAGTACCTTATAAAACTCTCCACAACTCTTAAACCAAGGGTGTCCAAAGTCTGGCTTGGGGACTATTGGTAGTGATTCTGGGCGACCCCCGATTGCAACACAAAACTGGCACAAACTTGGTTTCCCAGCTCAAGGTTGGAAGTTTAAAAAAAAAAAGAATTTTAATCAAATTTCAAAAAAAAAAAAAAAAAAAAAAAGAAATGTACAATATGCACTCATCCTTCAACAACCATGTTTTTCACGTTTATGTCAAATTAATAAAGAAATGACTCTGGACTAAACCTGGCTAAATAAAATTATTAAATGAAAATCACAGGAAGTCTTGCTGCAGTTTGTCAGAATATGGAAGTAAATATGTGCCATCAGAATTTGAATAAAAAATACCTCTGAAATTTGAATGTTGTATATTAGTGCTTACTTTTTCAGTATTAAAATAAATTCAGAATATATTTTTAACCTAAAAAAAATTTCAATGTCATTATTTTTGCAGTAAAAAAAAATTCGGTGTAAATTTTTTTACATGGTTGCAATTTTCAGTTATTAAAAAAATTCACATTCCTATTTCAAAGTGATCAAATTTTCAATATACATATTTTTCACAGTTTAAATTTTCAGTGTTAAAAAATTCAGCATATAAAAAATTCAACTTTTCAAAATTCGTTGTGCTCAAATTCGCCGTCTCAAATTCACCGTCTAAAAATTCGCTGTCTCAAATTCAGCGTCTAAAAATTCGCTGTAAAAATGGCCAAGGTTACTTCAGGTCACAGACATTAGCAATGGATGTCCGATTCCAACATCCACATAATCACGTGACACAACCGTCATATTGAAGAAATACCAGCATCACCCAGGCTGGCGACCATGGAGGCTGACATAAACAGTGAGTTTAATGCTTTCATATTTCTATAGTATATTTTATTTTGTGCATGAAGTTTGATACATTATCTTAAAGCCTGATTTAAAAACAGGTTGGGCCGTTGTTAATCTTACACCGTAGTGCCGGCATATTACATCTTGCTACCTCCTAGCACCCCAGCCCCTCCCCGCTGTCCCACGTCCAATTTCCCCAGTTTTATTTCAAAAAGAAATACCACTTGGGTCAAGTCTAGAATCTTTAAAGAGAACTGATGGGTGGCGACATTCTGGGTTGTTTGTATGTTGTCTTAGGTGAGACTGAGACAGGCAGTCTTAGTAAAGTCGTAATTTTTCAGGAGATGCTACTGCTAATATGGCTGCCTTGTGTGCTTCAAAGAGGGGCTGTGAACACTTTCCGACATTAATTATAACCACAACCCCATTCTGTTCAGCTACCGTATTGTTCAGGTGACTTCATTACAACATCATCCAAAATACTGCTTCTCTTATCTGACAATTGTTGATATACAATATTAATTTACATTCTTTTTACTTTGCCTAAAACCTCGTTCTGTTACCTAGCAACACTATAAACAACCGCCTTTGTTTTTCAGTTGATTTTAACTAATTTTCAAGAAAATATATGCTTGTAAGTACATCTGTTAACTTATTTTAGATTAAATATCATAATTTAATTTAGATTACTGTGACTTCTCAATGCTGACCTACTGATGTCAAAATACTTTTTTATTTTACTGGCAATTTTTTTAATGTTTTTTTCTTTTTCAAGGAACTTTTGCTGAATCATATTTTTGATAGACTCCGTGATCGTTTGGAGCAGGAAGAAGCAGTTTTATATCTGGGAAGAGTGTGCACAATCAAAGGTTTGTACAAATGACAAGTTTCAATATGTGATGCTTTTGAATGTCTATAGTAACATTAGCTTTGTGTGGTCTTCAATATGACGAGATTTGAAGGGCAGTTTTAATCGTTTATTACTCCATAATTGAAGGACTGAGCGACTGTGGAGAGATCTGTGGACGGCTGTAACATGCATCTATTATGACGTGCTACACTACCTTAAAGAAGAGGGATACCTGGACATTTCAAATGAAGCACTCCTCTTCTGTTGCCATTATGTCTTCCTGCCATGTCTGCAGGATGATCTGGATACTTTCTGCAGTGGCTGGGACAATCACCCACTTGAACTGAAGCAACATGACTCCTAACCTGCTCTGGGTTCTTGGTCGTACACATCATCCAATTCCTGAACCCCACGGTGCCTTGACAGAGGTTATTAAGATTATAACGGAGGCTCAGATGTATTTGCTGAACATTTTATGTTCAGATTTTATTTAATAACAATAGCTGAATAACGGCAAACGGCTGTTTGTAACCAAGCAACCAAAATCACCAAAGGCAATCATGTTTTAACAAGATAACTATCACATTTTAATAAGATACATATGACGTTATAACGTGATAGCCTGGGCGGATTTTAGCAGGGGCTTACGGGGCTGCAGCCGGGGCCCCGCATTCGGGGCCAAGGATGTTTTATATTTTTGTGAATGGATAGTGTCAGAATTTAATCAATGACTACCATGATTTTGACAGCACCGATGAAAAATGTTCCAATTTGTTCTGGCAAACGTCCATCTTGAATGCTTGCTTGTTATTGGTCCACTTTTGACGCATCTTACGCATTGGGGAGGAGGGCGTCAAGGGAATATTATTTACAATGGCGGACAACAGGAAATATGACAGCGGAGCGCAGAAAAGAAGGAAGAGAAAAGAAAAAGAGCATCGCGCCAAAGAGGCGACAAACAAAATGCCTAAACTGACAGGCTTTTTTAAACCTGTTAGCGGAGATGGAGCAGAAACATTATTATCCCCCGCTCCTCAAACCCTTAGCTATGCTAACACCGGCACTAAGATCCCGCCAGAACCTATAACCGTGACTGAGTCGGTGGCTGGACTGGCGTCTGTGGAGTCAGAGTCGGTGAGCGGGATCTTCTTCCGCAGATGGAAAGACGACTGTGGATCCGTACAGTACCGATCCGGCGCATTGGGGGGAAATTGACGAGTCCGTGCGAGCTTACTGGGCAGAGCGAGGACCGGAGAGCTGTCAAAATATGAATGTTGGCTTTCAAGCATCAGAACGGGTGTACAAGCATCAAAAGCGTCACTTCTCCAAATCTCACTTTAAAAGCAAGATGTTAAATGGTGAGTACGTCGAAAGACCGTGGCTGCTCTACTCTCCATCCACCGGAGCTGCATTTTGTTTTGCATGCCGCATTTTCAGAAATGCTAATACTCAGTCAAACTTTGAAACTGGTTTCAGTGACTGGAAGCACGCAACTGAACGCAAATGCCTAAACTTTAAAAAATCCTTCAGAGGGCAGCACTTTGGACTTACCTGGGTCAGGATATTTTCTGAAAACTACAGTATGCCTGATCTCTTTTTTCCAGAAGATATTGTTTATATCCATGTTCTGTCTGACTGGCAGAGAAGCACTTTTTTGACATTTATTTCCTCCACTATTTACCAAGAACTTTAAAACCAAAGAAAAAGTTTGAGTTTTGATATATTCCACTTGTACTTATATGAACTTGTAAATGCTGGGGATATTTGTATAAATATTGTTTTACTCGCTTTGCTTTGTAAAAGTATATTTGAGCATTGCATTTCTTGCACTCAATCTGTTTTATAGTTTGTGTTGAAGTCCAGGCAACAATAACTATTCAGTGATTTTATTTTGTGATGCAAGCATCATATTCTAGTTTCAACCCCAACATGTGGTTTAGTCTTTCTAGAAAAGAGTTCAGAGTTGTTTGTAGTTTGTGACAACTGGCTTATTAAAGTTGTAAAAACTTACTGTTCGGTCATTTTCTGTTCATCCTCTAAAACCAAAAAAAAAAAAAAAATATATATATATATATATATTTTTTTTTTTTGACTCTAGCCCAGGGGCCCCCATCCTGACTCCAGCCCAGGGGCCCCCATCCTCCTAAATCCGGCCCTGGTGATAGCGCTCAATTTTTTTTCCTGTGACAGCAATACGCTTCCGTGCCAGTTTAAAAATTCACCATTTATGAAATGTAAAGCAAAATGCTGATCATGTTACCACAGAGGTGAATTTCAGGTCTTTTATGGTAGACATGTCAGAGAACAAAAATGTTCTAAATTTGTAATTTGTTTTTTTTCTTTACTCAAAAGGAACCCATTAGGTACATTTGTACATTGTTGTATTGCTTTACATTACTTCAATTATAAGAATCAGAAAAAGTTTTGTCTTATGTTGTTTATTTTCTAATACCTAAAGCATATATGAACTCATCTAAGTACATTCAATAAAATTTTGCATAAAAAAACAATTTCAGTTTCATATTTAAAACTGCCTGTACAAACAGTACTGACTCAGAGAAATGAAATATCTACTCTGAACATTGTGTTATTCTAGTTCCTCTAGTTTTGAATTTGACAAAACTAGAGAAATTAGAGTAACAGCAATGTTGTCGCTCTAATGAGTAATACATATGATCACATTTAAACATATGTATCGAACTTGTGATCTGACAAAATCAGAAAATTGAATTGATTCTACATTTCAACAAAACTGTTTTGTTTTAACAAACTGATTCACAAACAAAGAACTGCTACAGCTTAAATGTAGATTGTTTTTTATTTATTTTTTTAACAGGTCAATCACTCAAAGCAAGCCAAAGCCAGACTGCGTAGAGGAAATGCATGCTACAAAATCCTCACTGAAAGAGTTGTAATTCCAGTAGTGACAAGGAATTCTTAGTGTTTTGTAGCATGTGGCGTAGTTTCCACGAACAATCTCCACAGACAGACTTGCTGGCAGATTTTCCCATCCAGTCCAGAATTTCATCATGTCTCCTCTTCCTCTTCCTCCACTCCGTGGTCTTTCAGTTAGTAAATTAAGTAAGTGGCTTGCAGATTCAACAATAGCATCCTGACTACCCTGTAGTCACAAAATATATAAAAGACAAAGTAGCAGTTGAAAAAGGATTAGTTAAAAGAAATTTACACTTCATGAGAATGATCACTTTTACTCAGGAAAGCTCTGTGCTGTAGGGTTCCCACCTTTCAGAAATTAAAATAAGGATCTAGCAGATGGAAAGTGTCATTCTATTTCACTAGAGAAACTAAAACTGCAGTACCATAAGTTTTAAAGAATAAAGAGACAGTATAATTTCTTCAGTTTCCCTCTTAATTTTTTTTTTACAATTGCTAGCATTCATCCTCACTGACACTGTTCAGCCTGGCATGTGTGTCTTCCCTCTCCTGTATCTTTGCTAGGACATGGTAGAGTATCGGTTGAGGACGTTTTAAAAAGACGCAGGTTGAGAACGGCTCACCACGACTGCTAACCCTCTTTTGCACCTAGTGTTTCTAGGCAACCGTGACATCATCAATGGTCCAAAGCGTTCTGGGGTCCTTACTAGCTCCCGCCACATTAGCTGAGCTTAACATGTCTTGTGTTTTATTTTTGTAATTATTGTTACACTAAATGTTTATATGCATGTGATAGGCGTTACTGTCGGACATACAGAAATACCGAACAAATCGCGTCTCGTTACGGGGCGATTCCGTATTTTACGAAAGGGATGGCAATCCTACTGTGCTCTTCTCTCATTAAAATTATAGAAACTATATAAAACACAAATAAATCTACAATTTGTAAGATTAACAACGGCCCAACCCGTGTTTTAAATCAGGCTTTAAGATAATGTATCAAACTTCATGCACAAAATAAAATATACTATAGAAATATGAAAGCATTAAACTCACCGTTGGGTTTGCGTTCGCCTCCATGGTCGCCAGCCTGGGTGATGCTGGTATTTCTTCAATATGACGGTTGTGTCACGTGATTATGTGGATGTTGGAATCGGACATCCATTGCTAATGTCTGTGACCTGAAGTAACCTTGGCCATTTTTACAGCGAATTTTTAGACGCTGAATTTGAGACAGCGAATTTTTAGACGGTGAATTTGAGACGGCGAATTTGAGCACAACGAATTTTGAAAAGTTGAATTTTTTATATGCTGAATTTTTTAACACTGAAAATTTAAACTGTGAAAAATATGTATATTGAAAATTTGATCACTTTGAAATAGGAATGTGAATTTTTTTAATAACTGAAAATTGCAACCATGTAAAAAATTTACACGAATTTTTTTACTGCAAAAATAATGACATTGAAATTTTTTTTAGGTTAAAAATATATTCTGAATTTATTTTAATACTGAAAAAGTAAGCACTAATATACAACATTCAAATTTCAGAGGTATTTTTTATTCAAATTCTGATGGCACATATTTACTTCCATATCAGAAGCCCTGTAGAGGACATAGCAAGGTATAAAAACACAATTATCCCTTCTGCTGTAGAAAACAAGTCACACTGTGACCATGAACGACTCATCTGGCTGGCGACATTTTTATTGGAATAGCTTGCAGCCTTGTGGCTGGGAACTGGAGCTGCTGGTTATCTGGCAGTGCCAGAGTCTGTTGTTTACAACCGTCACACTGGCTTTATCAGCAGCAGCAGCAAGGACAGGGAGCGAGCGCAAAGCCCCAGTCTTCCTGTTCAAACATCTGTTGGTGTCCAACCTCCGTGGTTAGATCCGTCTGTGGGACAGAGACAGAGACACGCCCTCTCCTTGGAAATCCTCTCCTCTCAGGTTTCCCAAACAGACTCAGCTCCTGTTTTCTTCCTGCCCCGCCCTCTGACAGTTGAAACCAACACATCAGCCTGTCCGTCAGTCATAAAAACATACAGCTCAATGTAGGTGAAACACACAGCTCAGCTCTTTTTCCAATGAGTTGTGATTGCTGTGTGTGCCAGAGGAACTGCAGGCAGTACCTTAGTGGGCGGTTGTGATGTTTGCTGGTCCCAGCTATTAGGCTTATATTTGAGATGACAAATGAAAAACATATGCAGCAGCGAATCGGACGCACGTCCATTTGTATTTTGAATAATTCTTTGAATTATTATTTTTTATTTATCTAAGAAAAAGCCAGGTAATTTAAGTTTCGGAGTTTTATGCACATAGGTATTTCTGTTTAAATAAGGGGTGAACTGATAGTTGATTTACCTAGCGTGGGGAGATCGGCTGATACTTTCATTCAAAGCCAATCTTTTCCTCCAATCTTATCTACCCAATAAAAAAACAAAACAAAACAAAAAAACAAACAAAAAACAAAATCAATCATTGTCCTCTTTTGCTCTGCTGTGAAAGCAGTTTCACTGACAGACCTGTCCACCAGGTCATGTCTGCAGTAAATAATAGTCCCTCCGCTGTTACCAACTCAGCAACATTTCAGATAAAAAAGAATTGGTTTCAGCCAAAATTTTTAATTGGCAAGTCAGGCTTTCTAAAGATCGCTAATCGGCCAGAAAACTGCAATTGGTACACCCCTGGTTAAGATAAAAATGTATCCTATTCGTTTATACCGCCTTTTCTTTTTCTCACATAATTTAAGCACAATCTCCATAGAGAATAGAAAAAATTGTTTTTCAAATTAAAAATGGTTTCTGAGTTGAATCGCTAGACTGTGAAAGATTTGCATGTCAAATATATGCTCAAATATCTATAACAGAAATCACACAATTACCTTCACTATTGTAAAATACGGTCCCTCCAGTTGTTCTTGATTTCTGCAATCGTGGAAATTCCATAAACTCAGCAAATTCCATATATTTTCATGCTACTGCATCATTGTGAGTAATTGTGAGAATTCATTAGCAAAATGGTCAAACATGGGATTTAAGTGATCCTAACTCCCACCTGCAGGTGACAATATGTCTTACTTCTGCCTCAGCCTCAATCTGTTATTTAACAAAATAAAATCGCATTTACCGTCATACGCAAGCGTGGGAAAAAATTATTTTGCGTAGCTCACATTAATATACGTTTGGAAGAGGTTTATTTAAATTCATTTTTATTTATTTTTTTACCTACATGTTTCTTCTCACCTATAATGAAACGACTTTAGAGTCTGGCAAACAATCTGTAGTGGCTGACAGCAGACAGTGTAGGAGCCTTCTTTCAGCCAGCTGACAAGCAGTGCATAGCACTATTGCAAGTGCTATGCAACAGTGCTATAAACAAAATTTGTTGTAATTTTTAAACTGTATCTTTTTAAAACTTGGTATTGATGGTGGCAACCAACCTGTGACTAAATGTTTTAAATGTCCATCCATCTGCTGTATTTGTTTCTACAGTAGGTTGGGTGGAAAATAAATCACTCATACACAAAACTATAACTCATAATGATAATTGGGGGGGGGGGGGGGAGAGCTTAAAGTGTTATTTCACTTCATGACCCAAAATGGAGGCTCGCTGAACTCCAGTTTAGAGCGGTATGAGGGTGAATGGAGACCATTGTGTTGCAGCAGCTGTCAGCACAGACCCAGGAAGCATACGGCGGGCGGATGGTGACAGATGACACCCCCACTTTAACACAAACCGCAGAGAATAAAGTGATGGAGCTCAGTCAACTTTTAGCTGACAACGCAACCAAATGAAACCTCTCTGACGTGCTACAGCAGATTGACTAAAAACGACAATAATTTGCGCATTTAACTATAATTACTCCAGGCAGTTACGTCGACCGTTTAAACATTATGTTTCTACGCATATTGAGCTTCTCTCGTTGTGCGCCAAACACGACTTTCCTGTAGATTTTTCCTGACTACAACAGTCCGGCCGAAAAGTTAGCGCTGGGAGGCAGCTATGTTTTGATAAGAATGAGACAACCAACCTTCCGGGAACCTTAGTGTTTCTCCTCCAGAAATTGATCCTGTTGTCGGTGGCCATACTCGGATAGCACAACCCCCTTCAGCCCAACACCGAGCCCGGCTCCGCGTACCATGAAAGCTCAATAGGGTGAAGGGGAAGGAACGGCTTCCGTGTTTCACAGCGCGGCCCCGCTCAGCTCTCTGTGGTCAGCCTCGGGGAGAGTTCAAATGATCCAGAGATAAGGCAATATCTGTGCTCTGCTGCGAGGATGAGCAAAGCGGCTCAATGGAAGCCGCCATCTTGGGGAGCAACGGTCGAAGCGCGTGATTGGCTCGAGGGTCGAACAGGTGCGGTGAAGGTGGCCAATAGCAGCAGATGTTGTGCAGGGAAAAGGAGGAAAAAGATAAATAAATGAACAAAAATAACCAACAGACAGAGCTGGGTAGAGTAGCGAAAAGGTGTGCTCAAGAAAGAGTAGCAGTACTTCCTCATATTTTTACTCAAGTAAAGGTAAAAAGTAGTCCCGTAATTATTCAAATTAGAGTAAAAAGGTATCCGATTTAATATTTTAAAATATAATGCAGACAGACAAATATATAAAGTTCTGTTTATTCTGGTATTTTAAAACCAAAATTATGCCCCAACTTTACATAATGTAAAATACAAATATGTTTTCAAGTTTTATGGACATTAATTTATTCAAGTGCGCCAACCACCTGCAGAGAAGAATGTTGGGATCCTGAGTGGTAGGTGAGACCATGGATCATAGTGCACTAATTCCTGATGGCCTAACCTGGCTTTGTTGACATGGAATGTCTCACCTCAGTGGAATGCTACTGGTTTCAAAGTCACCTCCTGGTTTCTGCCACTGTGCATACTTTGGAAAGTAAACATAAACATACAATGTGTCTATAATATCTTAATGTTTTAAATACCAAAACTCGGCTGATTTGATATTAGAGAGCAGTTTCCATAAATGTCAAATATAGTGAATCTCCTAATATTTTGCCTAAGCATCCGATCCTGCTATCATTTCATGGACAAAATGTAAAATAGAAAAACAGAAAAGCAAATAATTGTTGGAGCTCATCAAGACAGCTCAATTCCTTTAGATTCCCTGATCAGGCAGTTCTGGCACATATAGGGGGAATGTTGCCCCCCCTGGCCCATATCCCAGCCACCTCACTGTTTTTGACTCTATTGCCCTTAGAAACATTAATGTCTTAATGAAGCAGCCAAAACAAAGGATCAACAATCATTTTTGATTGTTATTATTATTACAAGAGCCTTGTAAAAGCAAAGTAGGTGCTTCACTGTAGAGCTGTTTTTTGGCTTAACACCTACCTGATGAACTGCCTATAGCAGTCTGTAGTGTATTATGATAAAAGATCTGACTGTTCATGTGGCTTTCAGCTGTGTTGATGCCTGTATGTTTATAGATTTGTTGAGATAAATAAGTATGTGACCCAGATCAACCCATTTATTTATTATTTAACCAGCACCATCTGGCTGGTATGCCTATCGAAGCCTATTTTACAGCATAGTCTTGAGGAATCCCTCTTTTCTTTTATTTACATTTTGCCTCAAAGAAACCAGAGTTCAGTTTTTTAAACTGAACAGTGGTTCTTGGTTTTCCAAAGATTGCTATAAGTTTGTTACAAAGGTATCAATACTATGTGGGATCTCTCTACCAGGCATGGTCAAAATCATACAAAGCATCTTCAAATTAATATGTATATATATGTATATATATAGCCAATCACCTTAATGATGCAGAAGGTTGTGGCCCTGTACACATCTGAATCTGATTCAACCTTAGAAACAATTTCCAGATGTTTGAAAGTGCTGCTTTCATCTGTCCAAACAATTATACGCAATTGTTGAAATGATGGGAATGTCCAACCATCATACCAGTCAGTACGGAGATCGGATCTGTAACTAAGAGATAAATATGTTTTGGTATGAAATGTGCATATTGACCCCCAGAAGAAAAGCCAAAGGCCTCATGAATACACTGGCTGGAGCTGGTAAGACAGAGTCATTATCCACAGTGAAACATATTCTGTACCGACATCGAACTTGACTCTGTTCCACAGTTCTGTCAGGAGGAATGGGGCAGAATTTCAGCAAAACTCTGAGAGAAGCTCATGGAAGGATGTCCATCATGTTTCATCCTAGTCCTACAGTCAAAAAGTAACGCCACCAAACTCTGAGAAAAAGTAATGAATCTTTTTGCTTCATTGTGACATTTAGCAAATAAAAATAATTTTAGTAATTCTAACTGACCTAAAACAAGAGAAGCTTGGTCAAACTTAACTTCAGACAGTGAGAAAAAACAGGTGGATGTATGTTTTTATTCGGTGTGTGTGAACTTCTGATTTTAACTGAGAATGAGTTTCCACAGCCAATCAGATGTACGTCATGCTTCAATGTTTCAACATAATGCTCAAGAGTTCCTGTTTCTGCATCATAAGTGTTTCCTCACTCCCCACTAACTAGTAGCATTTTTACTAGGAGGTACACCAATAAATTGGCCCCGATTTCCTTAATTTTGAGTGATCAGCTGATACTTACAAGTTGAGCCTATTTACCTTCGCAAAGGTCTAAAAGTAAGCCACTGCCCCCTTTTGCCCACCAGGTCAGGTGTGCAGTTAACAGTAGTCACCCTCTTGCCTATGTAGAAACGTTGACTTTTCAGACAAAAGTCAGAATTTTTGCTTCACCCAAAATCAAATTTAGCAGGTCAGGCAAACCAGAAAACTGTAAATGGTGCAGCCTAATTTTTATTCATTAAAAGGATGAACGTATAGGCTTTAGAGCTTGAAAGAATTCTTGGGACAGCAAGATTTTGTCTCTGATAAAATAAAACTAAGGTAAACAAGTAAGCTGAGATTGTAGTCATAGAGGTCAACACTGTATGATGCTGTATCAAGACATATGTCTTGATACAGCATCTGATTCTTCTCAACTCGAAACTCATTATCAAAGAACATACTGCTAGATAATCCTTCCACAGACTGAAAAAAGTGGGGGTTTTCCATTTTAGTACACTCAGTGAGAAGGGAAAAAAAAATTATTAAGAATTGAACTTGCCTGTGATAATTCAGAGCTGATGCATCGCAAACGAGAACCTTTTCACACCACTATGAGTTTGCAAATCAAAATACTTCCCCTGCTTGGTGACCATTGTATCTTATCTGGCGCCGATACTTCTTTTTTCCAAGATGCTGCATTTACAGCTTGATGCCACAAGGGGGCAGGGTTTCTCCGCTCTAAGAAAAAAGCAATTTCGGTCAGAATGAAACCAGTCCAGCTACCTCCCTATTTACAGTAAATGCTTGACTTTTCGGTTAACCACGGCCTGTATCAGCCTAGTATGAACACAGAAGAGTTGCAGTTGGGTTTTTTCTGAAACAACTTTAGGATAAACTGCATTGAGTTGAACTTCTGTGAGTGTGTAGTTCAGAGGAGCTCAGTGAATCCCAGTGTCCTGACGTTACGTTGGTGTATTCAAACGTAGGCAAATGGAGGGTTTTGTAGACATGCTTTGGTTTAGTTGTGTATTTGAATGACAGGTGCTGTTTCTGTCTGTTTAGGGAAATAACAACATGCTCCTCCCACGTGCCCTCACCTCCAACCTCCAACGGACATCAACTGACAAAAATCCAGGTGAGGTACCTCCCCTGTTGCCCTGCTGTTTATATGTTTTGAGTTTTAAATTTAAAAAGAAGTGGCACTGTAATCCGATTATTAGCAGGAAAAAAACCCCGCCTCATACACACATTTTTTTTTCGGCTGGACTAAAGAAAAATTGACTTGAGCTTAATTTTTTCAGAAGTTTGCCTCTGTTGCGTTTGGAGTGGGAAGCCATCGTATAAAACGTTAAAGGGACGAGCTAAAGAGAAGATCCGCTCAGTCACAAGGCAGAACTATGAAGAACTGTGTGGGATGCTTGGAGTTGCCTGGGGGAACAACAGCTTTCTGAATGACTCTGCTTTCATGTTGTACTTTTACCCTCATACTTTAATTTAAGATTATCTGTCCTTACTTTAAATTCTTCTTTAAATACACTGATGTTTAACTTTGAACTTTCCAAAGCATCCCTACTATCCTACCTTTGCTTCTGAGGAGCACGCCACAGGCTGTATGTAATCAGAGTGAATGTAAATGCTTTTCCATGGAACATCCCCTGTGAGATTTTTGCCCCTCAGCCTCATTTTTGTGGATGTGACCCCCGGTGTTTTCTCGCTCCTTCTCCACAACCCATGCAAGGACAACATCGTGATTCTCCTCCTCAGCGCCAAAGTATCACCAAAACCAATCAGTCAGCATTCTTTAAGAAAAGAGGATCTTTTTCTTTTGGTCTGTCTTATCCTGTGATCTTGGCGTAGAGTTTGTAGAGTTGTTTGTGAGGAAATTAGAAGGTTTTCAACGTTGAAGTTGGAGCATATTCTGAGTGTTTGTAAGCTGAGGTAAGCTAATGTTTTATTTTTTTATCTTTATTTTCATGACTCAGGATTTTTAAACGTTCTACATAAACAATATTTGTTACTAAACTACCAACTCAAGAGTCATATCTGTACTATCTGATTACAGCAAATCCAATTTGGTCAGAATAAAACAAGGTTTTATTGCACTACTTTCAGTCCAGTGACTGATTTCCCACAACTTTTCCAACTTGTGCTTCCTCGACTTCAACTTTTTAGAACTTTGGATTTGGTGGCTGTCCTCCTGCAGGCACATGGTGATGACCAGCCAAGTTATTCTGCGGGGTGACGGGTCATCACTTCCACTGCCCACTCACTCTGGCTGGGACCAGGCCATGAAGGATTGTGGATTCTCAGAGAAAGGTCAGTCCGACGCCTCAGAAAAAGGAAGTCTGTCTGTTGGACATTTCAGATTTGCATGTTACAAGTCTCTACTTCATCCAGTTGTTCATTTTCGGGCCTGTAAGTATAATATACTGAGTAAATTATTCCTTGTCGCGTCATCAGAGCTTTATCCTTATGGGAGGGATGAAATGTGTTTGGCCTTTTAGTGGCAAGAAGCCGGTTGAAACAAAGAGGAGTATTCTGCTGCTTTCTGTGATTGAAGAGATAATATCGCTAAGGACAGCTTTGCCTTGTGGGATACCACAGAGTTCAATTCTTGTTCCCATTCTCCTTGTCCTTCCAGATTATTAGTTGGTGTAAGCTCTATGCTGGTGACACCGGCTGTACTGAGTTCTAAGACTGATCATATTCCATGATAACACGATTCCTGTAAATGGTGACATAATTTGTTCTTCAAGCCCTTCTGCTTAATTGAGTCTCAGAAATGTGTTCCTAAGCATAATTTCAAATAGGTGGCTTACTTTTATATTTAAAATAATATTTGGAAGCTCACATCAAACACTAAACCGGAGATGATAAGTCTGGCATGTGTTTGCTTTTGCTTATCTCCAATGTTACCCATGCTGGATCAGCATCAGATTCTGCAGAACTTTGCTACGAGAATATTTGCTGCTACAAACAGAATAGCTTTACTCACTCCAGTTTGGGCTTCTCTGTACTGATTCCTGTTAATGATGTTTATAATTTCTTTGTGATGTTTTCCTGCTTTTAGCCCTCACTAGTCCACTCAGCGTAGAGTGTCAGGGTTCAGGACTTTGGTTGAAACCCTCTGGGCGTTGTGAAGAGATTCCTTGTCTTCATATCTGAGGTTTCTACCTCATTCTTCTGCCATGTTGCTGTTCCTGCAGTGTATTTCACAACTGCCAAGGTGTGGCCATTGATTGTTAGGATTTTGTTTCTTTTACTGTACCACTTGCTTCTCAAAACCTTCTACTTTGCATTTGTTTGGGGCTGGTTTCCTTTGGTCTCACCAAGGTACCAATTGCCTGTGGAATCAAAAGGCATTCATAGCCATCTTTAATATCTGTAATGCTGCTTTCTGGTAGCGATCACCTTCCCCCTCTTGTGCACAGTTTGGTTACCCTTATCTAGTCTGAATTATACCCCAATGTCCTTGCTGCATATCTTGGTTTGGTGGATGCCTATCTCTTTCTTAATATACAGCTTGATTTCATCCATGTTGTGGAGGTGACTGATTGTGGCTCTGTTTTAAAACTCATATCCATATCCACTTGTTCTTTGATGATCAGACGTAGGCGGGTCAGACTAGAGATGCATCGATCCGTTATTAATATCTGTGTCGGTCTTGATATTGAAAACATTTCTAGTTTGGGTAACAGTAACAATGTGCCCAATCCATAAGGGCAAATTTATTCAGTCTAATTCTATGTTTGGTTTTCTGAGCGATGTCGTGGTTTATTATTTATTTTTATTGTACACGTTTGACCAAAATAGTCAACCTATGGCTTTTGTTAGTTCCAGTTTCTTTATTATTTATTTTACATCGGCTGTATTCCTAATTGCACTGACTGACCAAACTAAAGTTGTGTTGTTTTTAGATGTTTTACCGAGCTTGTGAAGCTATTGGTGTATTTACTTGTACTGTACCCGTGCAGAATTATCAAATCAATTTTAATTCAGTACTTTTATGTCTGTATCTTTTGTTTGTTTAAAAAAAGACTTAAAGTCAATTCAGCTCTGATTTTCTGTATCAACCAATAATAAACCTCTGATAGCCGTATTGGTATTGGATGTGAAAAAAGTGGATCAGTGCATCCCTGCTTCAGACCTTCAGAACCCAATGAGCTTTTTCTATGACAGATCTCACGTATTCATCTGCCCTGTCAACTAGTAGCTGTCGGCCAGAAGCTGATGTTGTATTTATATTCCTTTGGTAATCTCAAAGCACTTTGATATGTTTTTTTTTTAAATCTGTGAAAACATCTGTGTATATATAACCTTTACTTTGCGGTGAAGCACGCATTTCGCAGTTCTCTCCAAACTGATCTGATTCAATGTGTCGGCTGAGGTATTGCTGTGACCTTCTGGGTGTCGAGCAGCTGACCCCGGATCAGATTGAGGTTGGTGACATTTTACACCTCAGTGCCTTCGTATGGCACATTAACCCTTGGATGGGACTTCATAATAGGGTGTATAAATCTGTGGAGTTGAAGGCAGCAGGTAGAAGTCGGCATTAGCAATGAAAAACAGTTCTTGACTTCAACAAAGCCTCCCCGGATTGCTCAGTTAGTCTTAAAGATTAATTAAACTGTGGAGCACTGCGGAAAGAGAGGACTTTACTGCCTATTTGCATAATGTTCATATAGTTTGTGCAATTTTGCTAAATCGAGAGAGGGAGAGGAGCGGAAAGGGAGGTTTGCACTTATCGTAAAACAAAGTGTGACACCGTTAACTGCTGCACTGCTTTTAGTAAAGATCCGTCTCTGCTTCGGAGTCGTTATCACCCTCCTTATTATAGATTCAAAAACAACACACGCGCACAAAACGCCCCCCAAACGCTCGCTTTGGTTGACACACTCAGTTTAGCTTTGTGGGATTGTGTGTTTGCATTTGCATGTGTGAGTGTGTGTGCAGCAGGCTGAGTTATGAGCGTGAATGGAGTGCACGGTGTTTGACCATGTGCATTGTGTTTTATGAGATGAGCAAGCTTTAATGACTCTGTCACCAGTAAATGGGTGCTGATTTGTGGCACAGCTGTCGCTCCACACTCTCCCATCACACATTTAGACACACAACCAATCTGCATCTGAACTGAGGCCACACCTAAACGTCCACATTTACCATATATGTGGAAAATGTTATACTGAGATGTGACGTCTCACGCGGATTTTTGGCACAAACTGTCTCATAGATGCATTTTGTGGCAACATAAAGTAAATGAAGTGTACAGTCTAATCAGGAAAACATTGCATGTTCTCAGATCCAGGCAGCAGTTCTACTTAAAATCTGATATTTAAAGGTATATAATGTAAAATAGAATTTTTTTTTAGCTTTATGTTATAATGTTATTCTCTCATCAAAAACGTACCAGCAGTGTTGCCTTGATTCTTTCATGCATGTTTGAGAAATCCTTTTCTTTCCATGGCAACCATTCATCTGTACAAAGCGGCTGGGTGGACTTAGCGCCACCTCCTGCTCAGAACTTCCACCTCACGGAGCATCCCTCCCCTCGACTCCTCCAGTCAGTTCCTCCAGACTAGCCGGCAGCAATTAGCAAACACCTGGTGGAACTGCCCGTCTGCTGAGCTCTTTATAGGAGCTACTTCTCAGTGCAACACTGGCAAAAACATTGTAAAAGGGTTGATACAGGAGCAATGTTGTGATGACTTCCCAAAGACAGAGTTTCAGGAAGAAAACAAGAGTTTTTAAAGAGACAGAGGCCCAATTTCAAGGTGTTAAATTAGGAAGTAATTTTTATTTATTTTAAGACATATTTGATATAAATATCATTTTATTAACAACCTAAGTTAACATAGTTACTTGATTATGTTATAAATTGGCACAATGTGCTTGAAAAAAACATAGTACTGCCCCTTTAAGTAACTCATCTCTTCTACTGAGGAATTTATTGACCTATAAAACCATCTGATGTAGTTCCTATGGTATGTTTTGTGGTTCCATATAGCATATTTTTTATTTTATTCAGTAAAAAGCTGCATTTTCAACTGCTCACTCAGCATAAATGTTTTCCAATTTGCTATTGGAAAACATCTATAAATGAATAGATGTTTATTATAAATAAATTAATAGTATTAATTTATTGTATGACTTAGATTAGCAATTTTGGAAGACTGAAGCAATCTGCTGGGTTTCAAATATATTGTGTTTCTGTTTTATTCAGAGTGTAAGCATATTTAATTGGTTTATTTGTGCTCTATAAGACATGCATAGTGGCCGGCCTAACCTTAAAAAGTTGATTGGGGAAATGCTGTCTTAAAAATCCAAAATTGTCCCTAGTGCTGGTGTCTATCTACAGCTACATTTCAGGCGAGAGGCAGGGTCATTTTGTCCCGCTAAGCCCTAGAGGTAACATGTCAGAATGGACCAGCTGTATTTTGGTATTAAGAAATAGAATTTATGAATTCAACTTGCCGATTCTTTTTCAACCTCATACATCAAGAACTTATTATGGAGAACGGAAAAATTCTCCACAGTGTGAACAACCACCTGATCCAACCAGCTGTGGATCGATAGAACAGGACAGACAGATATAAGACATCTGAGGAACACAAGATGTTGGGGTCCCCAAAGCTTAAGCTGTAAGCTGCTGGAGGTCAGATCAACTTGTCCCAGATAGTTCCTCTGAACCAGCTCTGGCTCCTTCCTGCCAGTGAGGTGTCCACTACATAAAATTATTCTTCTGGGAAAGAGAACCAAAAACTGGGTGGCAAGCAAAGACTTTTTGTAATCCCTCAAGTCATTGTAGTTTAATATTACAAATTGCTTAAGGACATCAAATGTTTAAAAATGAGAGGAAAAAACAAAAATAAAACAGAAGCAAAATACTTTTTCACATGACAATATATCATTTTATCTAAGAGTCCCGTAGCAATTAAAAGGACTTCCAAAGTCAAGAAATTAACCAAAGTTGTGTCAACACATAAGTTAACAAAACACAAGTTTTTAACTTGATATTCTAGTTGTTGCTAGAAAGCTTTGGGTCAATTCTCTAATTGAACTTATAAGCTACCAAAAGAACCGGGTTAGACTGGGACGCCAATGTTCTCATGGGGAATTGAGAACATTCTGAAACGTTTCCTGTTGATCTCATCATGGAGGTTGTTTCTGGTGCAGCAGAGGCAACCTTATGCCGGTTTGATAAGTCTTCCTCAGTATTTTATTGCTTTAGTTATGTAGAGCTTCTTTTTTGTACTAAGTTTGGGATAGTCTGCTGTAATCCCAGCACACCACCAGCAGATGTCACTGTTGTAGAGTGTTACTGCTGGAGTTTTAAACTCCAGCAATAGTTTTATTTTTAGTTTTGTCTGCCAGCACTTGCTCCTCTTCTTCATCGCTTTATTGCATCAACTTGCAGCTGTTCAGACAGTTGTGTTGATCTGTCCATCTGTCTTGTTTACAGACTCTGAGCTCGCTGACAGTGTAGCAGGTGTGCCCTTTTGATTTCACCGAAATGTCAGATGACGGCGTGTGTGAGGAGTGTTTGTCTTATCAAGTTTGGAATTATTTCCCATGTTCTGCTCTCCGTCTCTACTACCGCCTGCTCCTCTGTGTCCCCCCCACCTCCTCCACCCCCTTCATTAAGCGGTGGGGCTGCAGCGGCGATTCCACTCATGTGTGCTGCACCTTGTTGACTTTAGGCTCATTAGGAGGCCAAATGAATATGACGAGTTTTGACATTAGGCTACAGCTGGAACAAATGTGCCAGCCGCTCGCTTTTCAGCCCAGCCAATTCCTGCCCCTTCAACCCCCGCACCCCCCCCCCCCCACCCGCCCTCTACCACCCCCCACTCTCCAATTTCTTACCAAGCATATGCAAACATGCGCCTGCTTGTTTTCGGAGAATAGCTTGATGGGTTTTTCTGCAATATTGGGAGATGTAGATGCGAGGCCTGTGTTGTTGAATTGAATTGCACGCTTTGATGCAGAGACAGATTGTAAAACTGTGCTTTTATTAAATCCTTCATTAGGATTCATCAGTGAGATTGGATCAGAAAAAGGTCACCGTGCAGATGCACTACTTCTTTCCTCTTTGTTACACCCCACCCACCTTTTATATATGTACATCCACCCTCCTCCACCGTGTTTACCCCCATCTTCGCCTTTTTGACTCCACTCAGCAAAAGGCATCACCTCATACTTGCTTTCCTCCCTCGCTAGCTTTTACCCAAAACAAATTTGCAATGAAAATGGGTAAAAATGATCATCATGGGCCTGCTAGGGAAACACAAGGTGAAAGTGCCATTATCCCGCCCCACCACCCTCACTCCTTCACCCCCCTCCAACCCTGTCGTCCTCGCAGCCTGGCGCCAGTGGGACGGCTGTGCCACAAATCATTTGTATACTCTCATTTCTGCAAGCGGCCCGTGATGTTGCTTACTGCTTAGCGAGCAGATGACTTTTAGAAAGAAGAGTGAATTTAGAGGAAGGGGATGACGAGATGGGGAGATGAGGGAAGAGGGGCTGCAGGAGGGAGGCGTGGGGGGGTCATTTGTGGCGCACGAGGAACGTCTGTGGGAGTTGAAATTGAGAGGGAAATTGTGTGCGCCATATGTCAAGTTCTGCAAAGGAGGTTTTCATGGCACACCTTGTGTGTGTGCGTGTGTTTTTTCTGTTGCAAAATGAACCATCTGGATTGTTTATTGAATCACCTTCACCATTGTCTGTGTTCCCTGCTATTATCAGTGACAGAGCTACAGGAAATGTGCTGCACAGATTGTCTGTAGCTTAGTGTTTGGTCATCTTTGTCTGTCTCACATGTTAGCTCTCTCACACACACACGCACACACACCCTTCCCCCATCCAACGGCCGGTGCAAGACATGATTCTTCTGCTCTGATGAATATGTTCTCCACGCAAGTCTGAGCACCGAGGTTCCTAGCAGGCAAATGCAAGATGTTACCGGGGATTATTTCACCTGCAACACAAGCACAGATTTATTTATCTTCCGGCTTCATCAAGCAGCTATACTACATCTGAAAGTGCAAAAAATGTGTCGGCTATCATCGCTCCTTTTCTCACCCCCCACCCACACATCCTCCCACGTTCACACGCTTGCTCACACATCCCCTCGGTGTGGAGTAAATATAGAGCAGAGACAGTGTGGCACAGTGACCTGCAGAGGAACTCGTACACTTCGCCTGCTACTTCCACTGGGGCCTGTGCTTTCAGGAAAGCCATGAAGTATTCATGGCTTAGTCACGGGATCTGTGAGGCAGGGATGGCGGAAACGGTAGAGTCTCTGGAAGTGCACTGCAGGCGGCTCAGCAGGGCTCAGATGATGTTACACAATATGCAGGGTACAGGGATCCGCTGTCAGCTTCTGTTTGCTGTGAAACATTTTCACCTTACAGGGCTTAAGTTTCATTTGATCTTGTACGCGTCTGCTTTACATTGGTCTGATCGTGTTTCCGCGTCTCTTGTGTTTGCATGTTGTCTTTCCGCCCTACTACCCGCTTTGAGAGACCGTCCCGTTCTTCCTTTTCACCCCAAAGGCAGTCTGTGAGGTGGGCGTCCCGAGTGCGAGCACATTGAGAAGGAGCTGTTTGTGACCCACATTCATATGACCCAACCCTGTGGGGCCTCAGGAGAGCTTCAGGGCGGCCGTGCCCTCTGTGTGGGGCGCTATGGTGAGGCAGAGACTCTGAATTTTGCAGCTCATGAACGTCGAAGCTTCCTTTATGTCCAAAGAGACTACAGTTAGTGAAGACTGGTGTCTGCTTGTTGTTACCCGTCCGTCCATCTATACCCACTTACCCTTGTGGGGTCATTATTCAGCAATATGGTGAATCTTTTGAACGCTCTAGAAGTGATTGTTTTGTAGGATTGTCCTGTATTTCACTCTTCCTTCATCTCTGACCCACTTCTCTGTCCCTGAGATAACTTTTATTTGTTAATTGGCACTATGTAAATGATCTGAATTGAATGAAACTATTTGTTTAGCTGAGGGAGAAAGTCAGATTTTTTTCACCATGTTTTTAATAACTGATGAGCTTAAAGGGATCCACGTCTTGTTGAACATGTTGGGATGAATATCTTGTAATTTTCCTTTTAATGTAAAAGCTGTGGTTTGTGATGCGTAAAAAAACCCACATAATTACTTCAACATTGTTTATATATTTATTACAATTCTTCGCGATATTTTAACCTGCGGAATGATTACTGGACCGATGAAGCAAGTAGGTTGTAGTGGATTTGAGCCTTTAAACAAAACAGCCCACAAAACATCTGGATTGGGGCAAACTATCTCATAAAGTTTTCATGTGTCAAATACGCAAGAGATCCGTTGAAACAAACAGAAAAAAAAGGCTTTAATCCACTGTTTACCGTATTAGCTAGATCTAACACCAATAGCAAGAGCTAACAGAACATCAAGACAAGATTATGAATGGATTTGTTAGTGAAGCATCTTTAAGTCTTTTTAACAAACCATTCTAATATATTTGAGAAAATATTTTGAACCCGATGCTGACCATAACCAGCCGAATCTCTCCTGTTCATCCACGTGGTTCTTCTCATTTTAATTTCCTTTTCTCATTTCTGCATTCAATTCAATTTCAACGCCCTCCAATTCAAACTGAAGGAGCTGACGGAGCTATGAACGTAGAAACTAGTATACGTTATTTCCACAGGACGCATTACAGCTAAACATAAAATGTATTATTTAAATTTATGAAAGCTAAACGGCCTACAATGTTTTTACGTTATTGTTTTTAGAACTGAAATAAATGTTTCCCATAAAAAGTATATTTTTGCCACTAATGGTGGATTTCTATAAAATTGAACATGATTGGAAACAAATTCAAATTAGTTTTGCTTAGTATTAATTTTACTGTTTTTACTAGAATCGCTAGTATCCTTAAATAAATTTTTTGCTGCACCAAAGGTAATGTTATGACTATCAAATGAGTTAGAGCAGATATTTTTATGTTATTGAAATTAAAATTGGGCTGCACAGTGAAGCTGCTGGTAGAACAAAGTTCCCGGGTTCCAGTCCAAGATTTGGGTCGGTCTGCATTTGGTCTGCATGGTCTTCCTGTCAGAGACAAAGACTTCAGTTTGAAAGTCTGACCCAAGTCACAGTTGAGAAGCAAAAATAAAAATAAAAGACTTGGGACTTGAGTCTTGCTGCTAGTTTTTATCTTGTGTAATGTAGAGTGAAAGGTATGTGGCTCATGGGATGCTAATGGCTCATAGCAGTCTTTTCATAACAATGACCACATGAATGTCTCACCAAATAAATGTTGTATTAAATGACGTTGGATCATTTAGGAAGCAAACTAACCTATCGCTGACATTTTCGTCCTGCTAAGCTAGCGGCGACTCTACAAGGACACGGAGATGTTGCGACTCATCAATCATTATTTTCTCCTCCATCCTTGTCTCTGTCATGATTGCTGTGTGATGACACAGCAATGTTACGTTTTGGTGCAACAAAACACCAACATGTTTACTGCAGTGGGAGGGGCTTCGCTGGAGCTCAACTTTAAGGTGTCTTGTAGACCTTGAAGGGTCTACGCGAAAACCAAGATCCTGAAACATCACTGTGCGTTGACAGCTCAACCTCTGTCTGACCATGCTGGCCCCTTTAGAGATGCAAAAGGTGAGAATAATGTGATTTTGGGTGGAAGAATTCAGACTTGGCTTGCACTTTTCCCTCAAAGGGCCTGAGATTTGACTTGTTTCTGGAAAAATGACTTGTGAACATTTCTGCTCCCTGTGCATGTGTGGGTTCACTCCAGGTACTCTAGGCTTCCTCTCACAAGCTGCTTTTCCATGACAACAACTTTGTTGGTATTCTGTTAAACACAAAATATTCCCAATTTTGATGTTTCAATTAAATAAGAAACACAATATCAAAATCATACGTCAAAAGGTTTGTTCACACGACCATCCATTAAAAGACATCATCCTCCTACCACTTCCTGTCGTCTCCTTTGTCTTTATCGCCATTAGTAACACCCGGCTGTTAATCACGTGACTCATGTGATGCGAAAAAACAGTTTCTGTTGCAGTTTTGCAAAATACTCATTTATTTGCAGCTGAAAATCCACCTGATCGTAGCAAAAAACTACTTATTGACTAACATAAGTTTTTTTTTGTTTTTTTTAAATCAGCATGCTTCCGTCAAGCAAATTTATTTTTGTAATTCCAATTTCTGCAATTATATGGCCAATTGAAACACAACTAATGTCCAAAAACCCAACTGTTGGGTTAATTGGTCTCTTTCTCAATTACCCTCAGTTGTGAAAGTGCACAGTACATAATTGTTTGTCCTGTGTGTGTGTTTGTGTTACCCTGGTGACCTGTTCCAGGGTAGCCTCTGCTTATTGCCCAATCACTGCTGAAAACACACCACCCCCACTGCCACTCTTGCAAGGATAATAAATAATGAATGGATGGAGATTAACACTAGAGGCCTTTAAGTTTACATGTTCAGAACATTATTGGGCTGAACTAAAGAGAACTGAAATGATTTCCAACATTAAAGAGTCTGTCTCATTGACACCACAGATAGAGGAAAAGCCCAGCAAAACACATAATCGTTTCTTGCATAAAATAAACATTAAGCAGCAATAACAAGTCATTGAAGTGTGGGATTCAGAGCTCCTTTTAAAGATGAGAGACAATCGCTACTTTTTCTAGTAGAAACAGAGGTCTCCTTCTGTGGAAAAGTATTGATTTTGTGTTTCTCAAAGTCTCCCTGAGTCAAAAGTGCTTCCAGACAAAGTTTGTTTACGTCCTCATTACGGATGAGGAGCGTATCCTCCAGCAGCTTGCTGCTGTAACCGGTGCTTTGTACCATTTCAGGTGGCACACAAAGTTATCTTGTTCGGCAACAGAGCGCCGCTTGTGACAAACTGCAAACTTTTCAAACAAGTTGGAGAATAGGCTCTTTGATTCCCAAATCCTCAGCATGGAAGCGCTCCTTCCTCAGACCAGGTGGGCGCCATTGAGAGGGAAATGTCTTCTCGCAGGGTGAAAGTTTCGGGCTGTAACTCATGAACGGGACGGCTTTGAAAACGCTCAGCCGGCTGCTGAGTGAGTGAGTTTTTTGGAGACACTGAGCTCCTTTGGTGTTGCTTTTGGGGCTCATGAATAATTCGCCTGTGTGACTCGTCACTGTCCTTGTTGTTGTTGTCGCTGCAGTGTCACTCCTGTCTGAGGGAGAGAGACGGAGGAGACAGAGGATTCTTTACACTTCAGTCTCCTCCGTACTTCCTCTTTCATTTACACAGAGAGGAAGTGTCGGGGTTGTGTATTGCGCATTTGAGTCTGCAAGCGAGAGACGGAGGCAGATAGAGAGGAATCCGTGCCTGCCTGTCGAGCGTAATGGTCTGTTTGTGCTGCTGTAAGGGTTTGACGAAAGGACAGGAAAATGACGAGAAAAGAGCGACACAGTGAGGAAGACTCTGTTGCTTCATGGGCTCTTTTTTCTCTCTCTCCCTCTCTCTTTGAAAGAAAAATCTCACATATTGACTAAATGTATGTTGTGTATTTCTCAAAAGAAGTTTAAATGTAAAAAAAACCGATGACACTTCAAATGTCTGAAAAAAAGTTATGAAGCTCGGCAGACGTGCAAACAGAAAAATAACCAGCTTTTAGCAGACCAACTCCACTAAGGATAAAAATATGACACAGACTAAAGCAAAGTTAATTTTTCTTGACTTCTACTTAACCAGCCTGTAAACCATTTTATGGATTTCTCATGTATAGATGGTAAGTAAAGCTTTATTTTTAAAACACCTTTCAAAATAAAAATCACAACGTGCTTCGACAAACAAAATAACAAATGAACAAAAGAAATTTAAGCAAAAGCACATTTCAAAAGATAAGTTTTTAGCTGGCCTTTAAAGGAAGCTGCTTAGTCTGCTGATCTGAGAGTCAGAGAACGGGAGATCCAGGATCTTGGAGGAGGTCTCCTCAGCAGGTATAGGGATGTGAATGTTGGTGTCTGTCCATGCAGAGTTCACCAAGTCAAAACCAATATCTCCAAATCCACTCGATATTGAGCCGAGTGGATTTACATTAGAAGTGGAGCTGCATGACTCAACTCTGAAGATCCAGTCAGGAGTCAAGCGGCAGCATTCTGCACAGACTGCAACCGCACTATAGAGGTTTAGTTTAAACATATGCACAGCTCATTGCAACAATCTAGACAAGATGAATCACAAACAGGAATTACGATTTCCTTTTCTGAACAAGAGACAACAGGTCTAGGTTTGGCTGTATTTTGCTGACGGTAGAAACCGGAGCGAACCAGAGACTTGACTTGATTTTACAGAGTCAGACATGAATCGGACGTCATCCCAAGGTTTCTTACCTAGGATGAGATGAGCTGCTGCTCCAATAAACTGCACCATGTAAGAAAAGGTCTTGTACCATGTTTGTAATAAACCAAATACAGTAAATGGCCAATGTCCTGTACTTTATCAACCCCACACTCTACATTCAGTCATTCAAACACTGATAGTGGGCAAGCTACTTGACTGTAGCCACATCTGCCCAGGGGCAGACTGTCAGAAGTGAGGTGCCTCCGGGGCCTCTGACCATTACCATCAGGCAAGGCTGGTGAAGTGTCTTGCCCAAGGACTCAATGACAGATGGCAGGGATTGAACCGGAAAACCATTGATTGAATTACAGATGCAACCTTTTCCTCAGGAACATATCAGCACAGACACCTGAGACCAGCGATCAGCAGCCTGGTAGCAGGGCTTGATTTTCAGCCTTACTAGCTGTGTTTGCATTATCTCTAAACTTGGTCAATATGACATTTTGAAAATAAATTCATTTAGTGGAAATATGTCAATTTTGAAGGAAAACCCTAATGTTTTTGGATGTAAATTTTTGATGCAAGGACAAGAACAAGGTGTTTTTTTTTGTTTTTTGTTTTGGTCATATCAGAATTAGTGTATTTTGAAAAAAGTGCAGTGGAAACACTTCTTTAGAATCACACAAGTCACATGATCAACAACCGGATGTTATTACCGTACTAGCAGAAACAACAAAGAAGATAACAGGAAGTGGTAGGAGGATGATGGCACTCCGTGTTTGTTAATGATGTGAACAAGCTGGGGCGTGCTGTGGTGGCGCAGGGGGTTAGCATGCCCCACATTTGGAAGCCCTTCACCTCGACACGGACGTCACGGGCTCGACTCCCGGTCCCGACAACCCTTGCCGCATGTCTCCCCCCCTCTTCTCACCCTCCTTCCTGTCTGCCTACTGTCGCAAAAATACAAGCCGCTAGCGCCACAAAAACTCTTTGAAAAAAATTAAAATAAATTAAATAAAATGATGCGAACAAGCTAATGTGAGATTTTAGTTGCATTTCTTTTTACGTAAACAGAAAAACCACAATTGTGAAATTGTGTTTTTTTGACTAACGGCATATCATCTCAGCTTTTCACACATTTGTAACAGAATCGCAGCTCTTATCTAGGCTCTGTGCATTCACTGAGTCCATCATTAAGTCCTCTTTAAGGAAGCTACAGTTCATTCTTCAGCTCAATGTGCGGTTATCCAAACTGAAAATTGACCTAAATCAAGTCATCAAAAGAATAACAACCCCAAACACAGCAGCAAATATACAGCTGAATATCTGAAAAGGAAAGTAGTCAAGGTGGCCCAAGGTGGGGCGGTCTACTCTACTGTCAGCCCACTTGACGTCAGAACCCGTGCGATGTAAATTTCATCATTTGTGTTTTAAAATGGCTTGTTTGTAAGAAGAACAGATAGGGGACGTCGGCTCATTTCCCAGTGTGGAAACTTTATCTCTTACAGACATCAAAGATACAAAAACAGGATTGATATTTTGTTCAGAAATCACTGTTTTACCTTATCAGTTCTCGTCTTCTCCTCCTTTGAGTGGGAAGTGTATAAACTGGTACATTATCACCCCCATATGCAGGTTAACACAAAATCAACAATGCAGTGACATTGTTTGGATTAGCAGAACCGTTGGACCCTTTTCTACGGTACTAGAACCTAGTCAGGCATCGACTCTGAGTCTGACTCTTGAGCATTTTGGGTGGTTTTCCATTGGAAACTACTACTTTTGAGTCTGGAAAACTAACATGGTGTGATCTGCATGTGACAAAAACACAACAATAGAAAACATGGAAGCAACGTTGAGCCTTCAGACTGTCATACCAGACAATTAACTGTGTTTTGTGGAAATAACATTAATCGGACAGTCTATTAAAGTCATGTTTACCAACAACTTCACATTGTCACTGCTGAAGGTGTTTGTATGAGCTGCTAAATCATAAGATTGACTCCATTTTTTTAGCACATAGCTTTTGAAGTTTGGCTTAGTTCCTGAATAAAAACTCTCTGTTCCTTTTTTTGTCAGTCTGATGGTGAAGCATTTGTATTTTTTTAAAAAGTGAATTTCTGTCCCAACACTCCCTGAAGACACCTATCTAATGAAGTAAAGCAGTCCTGGACAGAATGAATGAGAGCTTAGATGGGACTGATGGAAGGTGTATATGTGGTAGTGGGGGGTAGTCGGGTGGAGGGGGACCCCCATTTGCATGTAAATAGCCAAACGCAGCAGTTCTCTGCTACGCGGATGACAAAAAGCATTCTGGGATTGCCAGTCTGCTTGCCATCCATCACCAGAGAGAGCCGACGCAACATGAGAGAAAGGAAGACGAAAGACAGAAGGTGCAACACAGATCAAGGACGCAGGACAAACACTGTCACTTCACGGCGCCATCTTTCCTTCAAACTCCTAATTCAGAGTTTCCCTCTTTCCCTGACCTTTTGCTTTTCTTTACTCACTTCATCCACTTACACACTCCACTTCCCCTGCCAGCCTCTTCCCAACATCCCCATCACTATCTTCCCCATCTAAAGATGCACTTTCGCCCTGCGCTGTTTCCCATAACTCTGTTTTCCACCCCGCCCCCTCCCGCCCCGCTTTCTCTATCTGTCTCCTCTTCGATTTCCCCGGTGGACTCTTACAGTAAGCTGCCAACGTAATTCAAATGCAGTGCTTTCCCTTTTTAAATGGATGGTGTGTAGGACAGGGGGAGGAAGAGGAGAATGAAGAGAACAGGGGAGGGGGGAGAAATGAATTTCATTATCACACATATCGAAAAAGGCTTATGACTCCGGCTCTGTCTGCAGAGGCCTCAACAAACAAAATAAGCTGACATGCATCATCTTGTTCGACCCTCTGCATTTTCATTTTCATATTTGGTTGAAAAAAAAACAACAAACTTTGTTTCCATTTCATTAATGTGGGCATGTGTTTAAAAATGGGGGCCTGTGGAATGCATGCAGGTTTTTGTGTTAAAATGGTAATGTGATAGTAATGGCTTACCTTGACCTTCTCTTATAACTGACCCCTCGTTCTTACTCACCTGCTTATAATAGAGGGGTCGTCGCAGATGACTGGATGAATATATCAGAAGCTTATTTGATGCAGAACAAAAGACACAAAAGCCGGAGAAAAAGTCACGACATCGTGATTTCTGTTGCAAAATATTTGGCTTCTGAGCTTTAAGTCTTTTCATTGTGGAATCCGTTCAGGAACGCGGACTCGTTTGTAATGAAGATTGGTGCAAAGGCCTTAATTAATTAGCAAAAAAATTCTTTGAATGTTTTTGAAGGAATTTATTGGAGTTTTGAGAAGACGAAAATACTTCAAATTTGACTTTTCTTTGTTTAATTGACATGTAAAGCACTCATTGTGTCTTCATGTCTATTAAGATTCATCGCTGTCTGGCAGCGCATCTTTCACTGCACACATTCAGATTCTCAAAAGAAAAGTTGTGTTAAAGTTTTATCTTACCTTTTAACAAATATTTGAGTAGACCAATAATACTGTACTATGACAGTGGATCCTTAAATAAGATAATAAAACTGCACTTTCTTTACTGAAACAAATCTCATATTTTAACAACATGTTCACATTTGTGTGATTTTGATTGATACTGACTCACCAATGAGGTTCAGATGTTTTCATATGACAGCGACTGTTATTTGCATATGGGAAGCAGATTGACAAAATAATATTTATGATCACCGTGTTTTGACAATTGCTTTGTGTTGGTGATGTCTTCTAGCTCTTGTAGATCAGACAAAGATAATCTCTGTAAGTACAAAATACAGTTTTCAGTTCTGCCACAGCAGAGGATTTTTGAGAATGAAACACTGAATCTCAATCAGATGTGAGGTAAAATTGTACCAAATGTTTATTTATTTATTTTTTAACAATGTTAGTTCCCCATTTAACAATAGAGGGAGTATGTATTCATACAGACAGTTTGACTTGTGTGCCTTTGTACTGTAAATGAAATCATTATTTGAAAACCTTTTGTTTTTACTCAAGTTATTTTTTATTGGCTGTTAAAATTTGTTTTATGCTCAGAAGCACCTTATTCATTTCTAAAAAAAAAAAAAAAAAAAAAAAAAAAAAGCCAAAACAGAAGAAATTTGCAGGGAGCTAATTCTTTTCATGTCTTGTACTTTCCTCTGAGTGCTCTCGGGGTTACATCCTGTAACCCTCCACACATTTCACAGGAGAGCGAAACATAAAGATGGCAGCAGACAACTTCCCTTCTGCCGTTAAATCCCAACAGTTAAACTTCACAAAACATGCAAGTTGTGTGAATCACTTTGATTTTCCTAAGAGCATTTCCAGTCACCAATGTTGCGGTTATGGCCAGAGGTGCACCGATTTATCGGCCAGCCCATTTATCAGTGCCAATTTTCTTAACTTTGGGAGATTGGTAATTGGTTGATTTTATCCCCCAGCCTTTTCTACCTCTGCAAAGATCTAAAAATCAGCCAAAGTCCTCTATAGCTTTCCCATGAGAGAGCTTTGACTGATAGACTGGCCCACCAGGTCATGTCTGCCCATTCGCAGTTAACAATAGTCTCCCCACTTTTGCCAATTCAGCGACTTTCTTGCAATATTTAGCGACATTTCCGACAAAAAAGATGGCATCAGCCAAAATCAAAATTGGCAGGTCAGGCTTTTTAAGGATTGGTAATCGGGGATTGGCCTAAAAACTGCAGTCGGTGCGGCCCCTCATTATGGCGTCAGAGGAACATCAAAGAAGAAAGAAGAAGCAAAATGAAGAAATAAGCAAAAGTCTCTCACATTTGGGCGGGTGAAATGTTGAATTACAGCACAGTTCAATGTCTTAAAGCTTCCTGGTCTTAAAGTCCTTATCTATGCTTGTGTTTATGTGTGTAAATCAATCACTGCTCTCTCAGTATTGACCAGGATTCTGTTTCTAGCCTTCCTGCATCTGTTTCTCTCTGTGCCTGTTTCCTCTTTGACATAAATGCTGCCAATCAATAACACACAATAGCAAATAAGGTTAAGTTTGTAGTTTTTTTTTTTTAAACCAGGCTTCTGCTTTCTTTTGTTTTCACTCTCTGAAGTGCATTAGAGACCTCCACATTCATTTTCTCTTGTTTTGATTATTTTCCGCTACCTTCTTGTTATCACTGCATTGTATTAGTTCCGAATCATTCATTTTCTTCTCAAAATGTGTTTTTTCTCCCTTAAGGACTAATTAGCCTTGTTGCAACTGCAGGGCCAAAGAGGCGCAGTTTTTGTTCGCTCATTATTTATGCCACTAACCTTTGCTGCAAAGCATTTTTTCTGCCTCGCTATATCTTTTCGCCAAAAGAGATGATTAACTCTTTGGAGTCCAGCTACATAAACCTCGGATCTAAAAATAACTGATGTAAATTACATCAAAACGAGTTAAACCTGCAAGGAGAATAAGATCTACATCTCCTGAGTCACTGTCATTCTGGTCAAGATATGTAAAAATGCATGCATTTATCTCATGTTGAACCGTTTAGAAAAGCCAGCTTTTGTTTTTCATGCCTTTATTCACTTGGGGGAGAAATCCCACATTTAGAAACATTAAGAATTATTATCTAATGGTACTACCAGTTGTCCAAAAACTGATTTCTTTAAAGGGGCAGTATTATGTGTTTCCAGACATATAGTGCTATTTTATAGTATCAAAAAAGTAACTGTGTTACCATCTGATGTTATAAAATGCTATATATGTCAAATATGACTTAAAAGAAATTTGACTTTGTAAATTAACACTTTGAAATTGGGCCTCTGTCTCTTTAAAAACCTGTACTCTTTCTGAAACTCCGCCTGCAGGAAATCATCCTCTGTTAACCCTTTAACAATGTTTTTACCAGCTTTGCACTGAGAAGTTGTTCGAATAATGAACTCAGCAGATGGACAGTTAAACCAGGTGTTTGCTAATTGCTGCTGACTAGTCTGAAGGAGCTGAGTGGGGGAGTCGGAAGGGAGGGCTGCTCTTTGAGGTGAAAGCTTGGAAAATGTAGCTCTGAGGAGGAGCTTCATCCTCAAAGGCGGGGCTAGGTCCACCCCATTCAGCTGTGCCTTATGCACAGCCGAATGGGAGATTAAAGGGTGGATTATCCATGGATTAAACCCTTTAATCCGTGGAGATTAAAGGGTTTCTTAAACATGCATGGACGAATCAAAGCAACACTCCAGGTATGTCTTTGATGAGCGAATAACATAATATTATCTAAATCTCAAAAAGATGATTTTACTTTATATTGCCCCTTTAAAAGCATTTTTATAATTAAGCTTTGCTCTTCATAAACTTGGTAATCGATGACTTTTGGTTTACCTGACAGTATAAATATGACCCAGAGACCCAGTTCTCCTAATGGAGCCAACAAATGGTTTGTTGGAACTTCCACAGTGGGTCTTATGAACTCTGGATAAACCCAAATACAGTGGACTGGTGTTCATGGTGGTTAGAGACCACAGCCACCCGTGATTAGCTAAAATCCACAAATACTTGAAACCCGCTGTAAAAAAGTTTATAACTGCCAATTTTAATAATTCAAACTAGAAATATAGCTTAATATTCATTAATACACAGAATGGAAACCATTTGGCACTACTGCAAAGCTAGTACTGACTAAAAATTATGGTTTTTAGCAACAAATCCTCCTAGTTTCAGGTTGTAGGCTTTTGATAATCTTGTATAACGTAGAATGTTTAAAGATTTTTCCCCTCATAGACTCTAACGTTGTGAAAATGTTGCAGCAGACTAAGTGCTGTCCTTTTTGACAAAATAGGGCTGTTCAAAGCATTGATCTCAGAGGGGCCACCACTGATTTAGACAAAACAATTATTTCTTAACATTCAACATTTGTACCCTCTGAATAAATTTACTCAAATTAAAAGGCTGTATTATTCAAAAAAATGTTCCGTGTGAATTTTAACTTTTGCATTAAAAGCTTTTTCACTGATTTTCCAGGGGGGTCAGCAAATTTTTTCATGTCTGTAAATCAATAATAAGACGTAGATTCTCTGTCTTCTAATGAAGGCAGAATTTGACATTTGAGTCTTTAGAAGTTAATATACTGTTAATAATCAGGCTGTTCAGTGCGACTCTGTTAATTCATGGCATCTTAGCGACTTCATGGAAAAAGACATTTGCCACCTGGTGTGAAGAAAAGTATTGATGTGAATGAAAACGAATGTTTTCACTCCTTTCATGGACTGCCAGTGGTGGTTTTCAAATCTGATTTTGTGGCTGAAGCGTTAATTAATGACCTTCGTGAGAACAAGTAAATCATGGCCTTGTCTTCAAAGTTAATCCACTTGTACACTTTCTCATTCATTTCATCATTTAGCAGAGTGAAAGCCCAGGATAACAAGATGTTAAAGGTCTTCCTGGGAGTTGTTGCATGTGCGCCTCATTTGACAGCATCCAAGGACACATTTCCAGTTTCCCTGCAGACTCTAAATCCTGGGCTGGTGAGTAGATCACACCTAACACCTGGCAATCAACAAAGATATGCATCCTGGGGTTTAAGAGACACATGACTTCATTGCATTTGTCTGGGAGTTTTTCTTGTGTTCTCAATTGAAGGTGCATTTCAATCAAAAAGTAGCTAGACAGCTTAGCTCACAACAGAGGGCAGTGCTTGTTTAGTACCTTCTGGTGGTAAAGCATGACCCTGAGGTCGGAACCCTGGTTGTGTTTTGTGACCCCTCAAACTATGTCAGCTCTTATCAGAAAGTTTAAAAAGCACTAAAACGCGGAAGTAGATGTGGATGGTAGGTAGATCACCCTGGGTTTTATCAAAATGCAAAACATGAACATATTTGCAATAAATAAAACCAACTCTGTGAGGCTCATTAATGTGGGTTTGCAGAAATTCACCAGGAATGATCCCACATCAATGCTATGATTTCTGGTGAGGTCTCCAGCAGGTGATCTGAGTCTAAATCAGCGCTTCTCAATTCCAGTCCTCAGGCCCCCCTGCTCTGCACGTGTTAGATGTACCTCTACACCAGAACAGCTGATTCAAATGATTGCATGACCATCAAGTGCTGCAGAAGCCTGTTAATCACCCAAAGATTCAATCCAGGTGTGTGGCAGAAGGAAACACCCCTGTTTTAGGTGTTTCCCTTCTGCCACACACCTGGATTGAATCTTTGGGTGATTAACAGGCTTCTGCAGCACTTGATGGTCATGCAATCATTTGAATCAGCTGTTCTGGAATAAAGGCACATCTAACACATTAGTAGTGCAAAGCACTACTAGCTTTGCATAGATGAGAGATGATCATCTTAGATATGCCAGATATGCTTTAATGGGACATATCTGGCCTTTTAAGAGGAGCATGCTGAGTAATTGCTAATATATTCATATTTTAATGCTGGGATCTTGAATGTGCTAGCAAACCATCCAGAAGGTTTCAGAGAAAATTTACTTGGATAACTGACGCTTGTTTGCTCAGGAGATAATCATAAAATTACAAAATGTGCCATGTCATTCCAGGGCAAGTGAGGATTTTTATGGTGAACAACTGGCCAAAAATGCCAGACAGGAGGATACAACTTAAAATGACAGTTAGAAGAAGCATTAGTCAGTCCATCCATTGGTTATGAAACAGTGCACCTTTGACAACAAGACAAATCCATCAAGACTGATTCTTGTCCTGACTGTCTTATGAATCTGCTTCTGTGGGTAAAAGTTTGTATGAAATCCAGCTTAAAAGTCCCTTTTGTCAAATCATCAGAACAAGGCATCTCTGACCTCCTCATGTGAACATAAACTCAAATTTAAAAGTACGTTAGTTTAAAATGACTCCTGATGGTGAAGACATATTGGACTGACAGCATGGCTTAACTCACTTCTCCTTATGTGGTATGAGTAAGCCAAACTTCCTGTTTGTACATATGCGTCTGTGTGCGTGTGCTTAACTTCACCCCATAGCCACAGTCGTCCCAACAAGCCATATGGTTGCATCCTAATCTGAGCCTTTTCCTGCTGACAGCACTGAGATTGACTTCTGTAATTAGATCTGATAATCTTCTCTTGGTCGCACTGAGAGAAAACAAACTGAGATGAAGCTAAATTCAGGCTCAGGAGCATTTTGGAATCACCGATGGGGAAAAGTAAAGACACATTTGAAATTCAGCTATATATATATATTTTTTTTGTCAGGCCAGAGAAGTCCTTTGTTTCAGCATCTTCTTTTAAGGCTTCACTCAAAAGAGGATATTGATGGATGAGGCTCTTTGTGGAGGCTTGAGAGCGCTCACTCTGATTTAATATTCTAATGCCGGACTGCTCTGAAGCCGTAAACCTTTCCTCTCGCGTGCCATGACCGCGGTGTGATCTCTGTTTGCCCTCTGGCCATTTCTTCATTGTATCTCCACTTGGATTGTTCCTTGGTGGTCTGCAGTGGTTGCAGGATTTTAGTTTGACTCTTGATGCCTCTTATGTCTAATCTGGTTTTCTTTCCCTCTTTCTATACTTCCTGATGTCTTAATCTGACCTGAATTCAGCATTTTGGGTTAATCTTTCACCATGGTCTTGATTTTCTGATGAAAGACCCGCTTTTTCTTTTACGTAACAGAATAAAAAGTTATAGGAAATGTCCTCCTTTGGGGGATTTCCTGACTGACATCGTGCAGCAACAAGCTACGAGAAAGGAAGTGCTACTCAATGCTACGCAAGACAAAAAGAAACTGTATAAAAAGAGCTGAAACTTTAGGAATGGAATGACGAAGCATTCTAGTTTAAAATCTCTGGGGCACTTTGAAGCTTTTTGGTATTCAAACTTTATTGGACAACAAAATGGATTTGGACTGAGGAAATTAAGTTTAAGACTGAATTTTTTAAATAAGAGACTCCTTATTTATTAATTTGGAACATTGCATTACCTTTTCAAAACAGTGCTTATAAAAACTAAAGATGCTAGTTATATGCATATCGGTTGATGCTAAATCAAAATGCTGTCATGCAGCTCAAAAATCAAACTGATTATTAAGGTCAGGGGCGGCAGCGGTCGGAATATCTTTGGTCCACCCTGTAACTGGTGGGTTGCTGGTTCAAATCCCCATTCTGTGTCTCAGTCACTTTGCCGTTGTGTTCATATGGTATCCTGATCAAAGGATTCCTCAAACATGCATGAAAGGATTGAGGCAACACTCCAGGTGTGTGATGAGGATGTAACATGATGTAAAGATCAAAAAAGTCAGTTTTGCATAGTAGCGACCCTTTAACCTTTAACTATAGTAAAGCATTCCCATGAATAAGATACATTATGAGTATTAAACTGAAGTTGAGTGCCAAAAGTACACAGAATCAGAAAAACAAAACAAAAAAAAAACTTTAGAAGTCTTAGAGAAAGTCCAAAGAATCAATGATCAAAAGTAGTTTACAAAACAAAAAATATCCGGCAGGATTTTCTGCATTGAGCCGTCCTTCCTGGATCCCCGTCCCATCCCCCTCTCCTCTCCTTCATTTCCTCCAGAAGGCGAGTGCCTCTCTAATTACTCTATTCTTGTAAAATCTTCACCCACAGCTTCTCTGAGGGAGGTCTGTTGTCCCTGGATGGAGTGGCTTCAGGGGCCTCTGTGTGTCCCCCGCCAAAGATTGATCAGATAGTCCCCCTCCCACACACACACACACACACACGCACACACACACACAGGCTGCTTGGCAGAGCATGTGTATTCAGGGCAGGTGTGCAAGGAAAAGAGGAAATGGAGGGGTGAATGGCTTTAGAAATGAGAGGAGAAAGGTGGTGGGGTAAAAGCAGAGCTTATCTCCCTCGCCGGCCTCCTTCTCTTTGCCCCTCGGGGGCGGATAAGGCCGCTGATTGTGATGTTCGATCTGTGTGTGAGTTCAGGGCCATGATATGTTGCCATTCGTGTCAAAAGTCACTTCATTCCAGGAGGGCTTCCCCCCAGCCGTCCCCAGTGTCCTTCTAGGAGTTTTTTTTTTTTTTTTTTCATGTGCGGTGGTGCGTTTGCATTTTCATTGTCGGGAGCTAGGTCTTTGCTTCTGTTCTGTGTTTGAGAGATAACAACTCATGAGCGATATAAACGCATAGCAACACAATCCCAAACAACGAACCACCACAAAAGTGAGAAAAGAGAAACTTTCCTCCTCAGATTTCAGAGTCGGCTCTAGCAGGAGTCGGCCCTCGGAGGTCTGTGGGCTCTGGTGCTCCTGTTTATTGTGTTTTCGTGCTGTCTGAGCGTCCCTCTTCCAATCTCTGGGGTTTTGCCCAGAAAGACATCTCTGATTCACTAATACAATCAGCAGAACCACAGCTGCACCACCATGTTGGCTAATTACATCATGGAGTCAGTGATAAAGTCTGGAGTGGGCTGCTGCATCTTTCTGGGAACACAGAGCTTTTTTTGTGGCCTTTTAGCCCCCCACCTCCCTCCCCTGTTAAAGTTTAGCGGAAAAGTCATTAATGAATTTCCAGTCAACAAAAGACTGAATCAGCCTTGTAGAGAAGAGGACTTGTTATATGCAGATGTGAAGAAAAACCATATTAAAACGAATATGATCAATCCAAGTCGGTTTCTGTACAAGGATTAAATACATCATATTCATATATTACATGCAGCAGCCTATAATCCTTTCAGATTAAATTGGAGCTCTTGGAAGTTGAAGTGAAGCAGAAGTTATTTCAGAGAATAACCCGAAATTCATCTTTAACTTACCTGAAACAACTTTTCAGGTAAATTAGCTTAGCATAAAATAATGTCAGAGTCATACTTTTAAGGTTAGCGCTACAAGTATTTTCAATTTGAAACGAGATTATCCTCTGTAAGAAAGCAGTAAAGTAGCCCCTTAGCTTAGCGCAAGAAACGTATAACATCCTTGTTGTCACGTTGGATATTCTTACAGTTTTCCGAACTGTTCACATTTGGTCTCACCCTGTCGAAGTTTCTGTTTTTCTACCGAGTGTCTTAAATGAGGCACATGTAAGATTTTCAGTCTTTGGATTTAAGACCTTATCACCGGATAAGGCCACTGTTTGTGGCTAGTGGCTGGTCATTTACTGTATTCTAACTTGGTTATTATCTATACCATTTCTGTCATTCAGTCACAATTTATTTCCCACTCAATGTCTGGACAGATAAACGACTGACCAACCTATTAAAAAGTCTTCAGTATTCACATCAGGGTAACTTTATATATGTGTGTAATCATGTTAGTTCACTCTAAGAACACGCTACAGTAACGCATCTGAGCTGCTTTTGCAGTCAGGATGGATGAAAGGATTTTTTTTTTTTTTTTTTCAGGGGTGAACTGGAAATGAAAAAGTCAGTGCTGTGCTGCTTGCTAATACACTCATAAATGTTAATATAATCTCTGTTAACATATTTCACTGTACTGGTTTTAACTCTGGTTTCAATTATTCATTTAAAGCAACACAATCATCTAGTCTCCAAATATCTTTTCAAGCACTTTTGAAAAAGGTAAGTGACTTTTTTTTTTTTTTTTTTTTACAATGAAGCCTTTGCCCTGTACTTCATAAATATTGTAGTTGCACTTTTTAGTCATAGTTGTTATCATCCTTGGCCTACATGTTTTGTTTGCTTTCTTTCTGTAATTTTTCTCTGTAAAATGCTGTAAAGCATTACTGTTGAAAAGGTCCTAGAAAAAATAAAGAACTAAACGAATAAGAGTATGTTGTGATGCCCCATGATACTTGATTCTAATTCTGAGTCTATATTGTAAAAGATGGCTGGAATCGATTTTGACAAGCATTCATTTCATTTTATTTTTGCACGTTTTTCTTCTTTTACGAATCGCCTGTTTTTATTTTCTTACCAACCAGGTTATTCATTTTCTTTAACTACATCCAACCGGACATTCAGTCACTGCTTCCAAAGTGTAAAACATGCTACAGTGCATGAAATACTACCCATATAATAATAATAATAATAATAATAATAATAATAATAGTAATAATGCGGTAATAATAATAATAATAATAATAATAAAAATCTCTCTCTGACCCTAAAACTCGCTAGTTGTTACTTTTGTTGAAGGTGATATCTGACACTGGCTGGTGTGATTTTTTTAATATATATTTTTTAAGAGCAGCTGGAGCCGAACATGAAGGATCAAATCAGCAGATGTATTGATTTGGTCAGTGGAGACAGAGATCTGCTTTCTCTCTAATCATTGAGAAATGAGAAGCTCTTTGGGCTGCGGCGTTCGTGCCGGTGAAAAAAGGGGCAATCGAACGGGGCCTCTGCCTCATCTGAAATTCATCTTTAATCTTTATGAATTATGAATCGAATGCTGTGGTTGAAAAAGAAACTGCATTTACATAAGCCCCCCCCCCCCCCCCCATGACCGGCACTTCATGTTTTATGTGTGCTCTGGTTCTGCACTACATTTTTTTTTTTAACAGCAAATTATTTCTCACTTGCATTTCTCTCCTTGTGCTCGACGAACCAGCGCAAAGTGTTGCCACCTGAGGTCCGACGTCTTTGTGCGCAAGAAGAATAAACGTACAAATACATGATGATATGTGCATTTAGAGATGGTGTGTGTGAGAGCATGTGTGATTTCCATTAGAATTGCTCATCCCTGTTGAATCATGCAAGTCAGCAGGAGGAAGTGAAGCCTTCTCCCTCTGGGCAGTATTATGGCAGCATGAGTAAAGGTATTTTCAGACACAAAAAGCAATGCTTTAAATTTCAAATGGGATTTTGGAGGAGGGTTGAAAAGACGAGGCGAATCTGTGAAGGGATTCACGCCACTTTTTACCCCTCCTCGTCCTCCTCCTCTTCTTCATCCATTTTTTTCTTCATCTCTTTCTCTCTCTCTCTCTCTCTCTCTCTCTCTCTCTCTCTTTCCCTCTCTCTCTTGTCAACCTTTTCAAAAAGCATCTATATTCTCACACCAGGCTGTAGGGGCATCTTGTCATGTTGCTATGCTACCTGAATGTCAAGCAGAATGTCAGAGTGATGGCAGAGTGCGAATATACAAACACAAAATGGAGTTTCCTCCGATTGGAACGCAAGAAAAGGGGAAAACACGCGAGGAAATAAACGGCATGAGAGTGTTTTCACAACGAAATCAGTGTAATGCGAGTGTATTCCCAGAAAAAGTCGTTAGCACGCCCCAACAGAATATCTTTGATAACTATTTCTATTGACGTCACATTGAGCAGAAGCTTGGATTCCTCCACTTATTCTCCAGGTACACCACCTTTAACTGGCTATGACTTCTGATATAATCATATAGATGTTTGGACTAAATAAAAATATCTAGTCAAATGCAGGCTCTAAATGATTTAAGTCTAACTTTAAACACACAGAAACACACAACAGATTCTACCTTTGTCATTATTAATTAAACAGAGACAAAGCCCAAATGGAAAACTGAAAAAAATAAAAAATTCAGTTCCTTCCATGATCTAAGAGTTCAGCTATCTAAACTGTTAGTAGTATTTGCAAAGCTCACCCAAAGGCCCACCACAGCCTTTACTCCAGAAGGAGATCTGGACTTTGACTGGACCACTGCTGCTCCTCGATTCTTTTGCTTCAGCCATTCTGTTGAAGATTTGCTGCTGCCTTTAGAATCACAGATCAGTTGTAGTTTCTGTTCACACATTTGACTCTACTATACAAAGGATTTTATTGGATGAATGAATGATTGCTACCAGCATTGAAAGGACAAAAATATTCAAAAAGTAGATTTTTTCCCCCACCTTAATTACTACAAAAATATTCTGCTGTGAAGTTCGTCATTTTATCTGTGCTCTGCAATACAATTAGCTAAACATGTATTGTATTTTTGTACAATAGCGAGCTTTAAATCATCACAGATCCTTTAAAAGACTGTATTTTACCTACCATTTTGCATTTTAAGCAGATTTAAACTTGCAGCAGTAGATTTGAGATTTAATTTAATTGGTAGGGAAAATACACATTTATTAAAATTTCTGTCAATGTGCCAGAAGCTCAACTTATCCTGGTAAAAACAAAGGCTATACAAACAAAGTTAAAATGACTCAATTTCACAAATTTCATCAACAAGTACAAAAAATACAGTCAGTGCAAACAATAAATACAAAGTAAGGAAACTGCAACACAGTTATAAAAAAATATAAGAAGTAATTAAGACAAAAATAAAGTGTCCATCACCATTTTAAAATGTCTTTGTGAAGTGCGCAAAATCACTTTGAGGCCCGCAAACGGCCTTCAGGTCGCTCATTGATTTAAAGGTAAGGAATGTTAGCTTATCACTTCGACATTTTCATAAAGATGGCTGACAGCGTCTTGGATTAAATGTTCCACCCTTTGTCCTACAAACCTGAGTGAGCTGAATTGGATCATCCTGATGTGCTACTCTGCAGGGGTGTGACAAAATCCCCACGGTAAAGAGCACAAAACTGCAAAATGGATTGATGGCACCATTTTTCACACCACTTCTTCCTGGAGTTACATAAGCTCGCAGAGCGCTCCTCAGCGTGATCGGCTCCAGCAGCTGCGTTAAATTGGACAGAAAGAGGAATGGATTGAAAACTGATTCGGTCGTGTCTGGAACGTCTTCCTCTCATCCCAGACTAATTATCAACTCCTTTCTCACTTCATGGACAAAATTAGAAATTAGTTTTTCGATCTTGTCTCAGCCGTCGCAGGTTTCTTCTTGTTTTTTTTTTTTTTTATTGTTTCTAAGGGATTGACATGCATTTCTCTGTAGCATCAAGGATCTCAATCTCATTTTCTGCTCTGAATTACTATCTAATGAATATAAGGTTTTGGATTTGGAGACAGGCAGACTAGCTAATGGGTTTGTTAGTTTGTCGAGTAGCATGCCACACTCATTATTGCTTTCAGTGCTGTGATTAACTTGATTTGCAGGGCGAATCCATCCGAGAGAAGATGATGCGCTCACGTATATAAATGCACGCATGTCTGTAATGCAATTATCTGATTTAATAAGTTATTAATACAGTTTGTGGCTCAGTTGGAAATAGAAAAGTGGACGGCTGAAAACACTAAGGCGGCTGATGATCATGTTGAGATTGATTTAATTTTATTTGGCTGGGGAACATGATGTTACAACAAAGGCTAACAAGATAGGAAAGTCACTCAGGGGCATCACTGATGGGGGAAAAAGGGTCGTGAGATTGCTTCACTTCTATACAGTTTCTCATGATTTATTTAAAGATTATCTTTACAGAATCTCTTTTACCAGACGGCTAATAAAAGAAGGGAGGAATCATCAGGGAGAAAAGATTTCAGTTTCACATGGTGTTATCGTAGCCCAGATAGTGATATTGTCCAAGGAAACTTTTTTAGGTCTTAACAGAGAGAATGTGTCTTGAGAACTCTATGAAACACGCAGCTTTACAATTGAAACCTGATATTTACACTAAATTAAAAGACACAAACACGTTTTTTTTTCTCTGAAGTTGAATCAGTCCAAACTTTTCTTGTTTTCGCTTGTGTAGTATTACCAAAATTATTTCTATTTGCTAAATGACAGAAAACTAAGTTAGATTTTTGTTAACATACTGTACATGTGGTCAGAGTCAGGATAACTGTCTTTTAAGCCGTATGACTTGTGTGGATATATTTTAAGCCACACCTGGAACTCTCTGCTTTCTGATTTAACATGATGGGAAAGTCAAAATCCACCAAGATATCAGGAAGAGGATTGTGCAGCTGCACCTGTCGGATTCATCCTTGAGAGCAATTTAATTCGCTGCGTTCATGTGTTCAAGCAATTTCATCCAAGTATGGCCATGATGGGAATGTCCAACCATCACACCGCTCAGGAAGGAGACGGGCTCCGTGTCTCAGAGATGAACAGGTTCAGGTCCAAAATGTGCAGATTGACCCCAGAGGATGCTGCTGGAGTTGGTGAGACAGAGTCGCTGTCCACAGTGAAATGTCCTGGGCTGAAAGGTCAGTCAGTGAAGAAGAAGCCTTTACTTCAACAGAAACACAAGTAGCCAGACTGCAGTTTGCAAATCCACACAGGGACAAAGATCTTCATTTTGGAGACATGTCCAGTGGTCTGATGGAACTAAAATGGAACATATTGGACTTACTGACGGTGCAGGAATCCCAGTTAGGACGGTGATGCCTGCACCGTCCTAACTGTGAAACGTGGTTGTGGCAGCATCATGTTGTGGGGCTGTTTTGCTGCAGTACAAATTTTATGATTCCCTCATAAAACAGATGAAATCACAAGGAAAGAACAATATTTGAGAAAATATTGAAGCAACAACAGCTAACGACATCAGCCAGGAAGTAAAAGCAGATTGGTCTTCCAGATGGACAGTAACCCTCAGCACACAGTCAAAGTGGTTTTAAAGAGGCTCGAGGACAACAGAGTCAATGTTTTGTTGTGGCCATCACAAAGTCTTGATCTCAGTTCGATAGAGAAGAGACAGCCTACAAACTGGACTCAGTTCCACTGGCAGGAGGAATGTCAGAGCTACAACTCCAGCAAACTATTGTGAGAAGCTTCTGGAAGGAAACCCAAAAGGTGAGACCAAGGTCAAATGGTTCAAATGGAATGCTACAAAAATACTGTTTACATACACTCAATGTATGTAAACATATGAATTGGAGGAAAATTACTAAATGATCTCTAAAAATTCTTCTTAAGTTTTGTGGCACCGAGCAAATAGAAATAATTTTGGTAGCTCTGACTAAGCTAAGACAAAGTTTGGTCTGATTTAACTTCAGACAGTGAGAAAAAAATTTGTATGTGACTATCTAGTTTCAACCGCATGTGTAAAGTGAGAAATTCCAGTTCAGGATGATGTGACCAAGGTAAAGGAAGAAGGCACATAGATGTTAAGATACAACTCTCAATAACAATCACAAGTGTTCGTACTGGCAGCCTCGGCGTGTCAGTCTTCTGCCGAGATGAAACCAGGATGTGAGGTTTAACTCGTTTCCTTTTTATCTTTTGATGAATGTCTGAGGAAGGGCCCTGAACGTCATCCTAATGGTGTCACCGTGGTGATTATCAAGCGTTCAGGCTTCCTTGTCAAGCTCGAGGCTGTCACTAGAAATGTCAGATGCATCCCGAGTTACAAGTCATTAAGAGAGTTAACTGCAAAGAGGACAGCTGCGGCAAGCTGTCTTTAAGGTTAGCCATCTGGACGCGGAACGGGATGCTCAAGCATTAATGTTTGGATGAGAACAACCTGCAATCACGACCAGATGAGATCAGCCGATGTCGATGACAGGCCTCAGTCAGAGTTTAACCTCAGAACGTGCTGTGTGTCTGAAAAGTCTGTTAGGAACTCCAGATCTGTCAAAAATTAGATCAAGATGTAAACTTTTTCTATATTCACTGTAATGTATGCTCTGCGAAACTCAAGAGAAAAATTTTATTAGATTATCTTATAAGTACAAAAGCTGCAAGCATTAGGGTGCCAAAATGTGTAACCTTAACCTTTAACCTCTATATCTGTCTGGATTCCTTCACATCCACCTCCCTGTCTGCTCTTCAACTTCCACTCATCTTACTGTACCCTCTGACCATCTCAGCACCATGGAGAGGAGAGTTTTCAGTCACCTTTGGATTTCTCTGTCTTGGGTATTCATTGACCCCCTCCCCATTATGTTAAACCCTTTTGTTTAACATATATGTAAACACTGATAACTATATATATCAGCTCCCAGAGTTGGTGGTGAAACTTGCCAAACTCAGAATGCCTCTGAACTGTCTGATGAACTCAGACCTTGTCATCAGAGCAGCCGGATGACGAGGTTCTCTTGCTCTCAGTAAATAAAACTAAGCCACTCTCTCATTATTTCATCTGTCATTGTGCAAAGAGACCGGCTCCTAAATGCCAAGGCTGCTTCTAGTTTTCTTACTAGATACATAACATTGTTCATTATCCTAGCATAATGCTAAGCTAAAGATAAAATCTAGGTGCTAACTGTGACATCATTGCATCATTTCTTTGGTCTATTCTTAAATGGATACTTTACTTAGATGTTTTTACTCTTTTACTTACGGTAGTTTATTAGTTTCATTACTCTTTCATCTTTTGCTTGACAGGTGAGAGTTACTGGCTTAGTGAGTCTATTGATAAAATGTTTGAACTGGAAGGTTGAATTCTTCTTTTCTGTTAAAATCTCATACGTGGAACAGATGTTGTTTCTTCACGTGTAGAAGAGCCTTGCTGTTTGAAAACGCCTGTGCTGGGCTTGTTCCTCCATCTCTTGTTATTTTAATGCCTAAGACAACTATTTATGAGCAGTTACTGAGACTAAACTGTTTGGCTGTTATTTTATTATTTTAATGATATTGCCAACTTGGCTTGAATTGGCAATTTTGATCTACATAACAAGTTGTGTTACAAGTTGTTCTATGCAATTATTCATAGCCAAAACAAACCTGTTGTTTCACAGCATTTACAAAACCTGGACATGCAGAGAGATAAAGCAGCACCGCCTCCTGACGGCCCTTCGTTTCAGCCCCTACGGCCTTAACACCTGCCTCCCAGGAAGTACACAAAGGTCACCTGAAGGGCATCATGTGGATATTTTAGCGCACGTACAGTTTCTTCCCCACATGAATTTGGTTGTGATTCAGAGAAACGTACTGGGACACAGGGGGACACACAAGCGGCGCCTAAAAATGTACGTTTAATGAGCAAAGTCTGGAGCTTCTCTTCTCACTTGTCACCTCTCATTAGACAGTCGCATGGCGACTGACCTTGGTCGTCTTTCCTCGGGCCACTCTGCTGAGCTGTGTGCGTGCGCGTGTTAATTCGGGGGAAGGGGCTGCCTCACCCTAATGATGCGGCTGTGAAATCGGGCCTGAGCCCAGCGCCATCTCTCATTACGCCCCTCCAAATTCATTTGATACGTCGGCTCGGCCTGCTCATGCATGCACAGCACGCCACTTTACCCATGTGGCTTTGCTTGTACCTGCTGTTTGTCTACATTTAGTTCAGAAGTCAAAACATGAGTACAGGCAGGCACTGCTATCCATAAAGGAGAATATTTCTGAAGGAGAAGCAAGGTCACTGTCTTTAATTGCTTATTAATTTTTTTTTTCTTGTTTATTATCTTTAGAATTTAGAAGTTAAAAATTCTAAACATACAAATAGTTTTTTCTAAATCCAATTTGTCTCTTTGACCTGTCATTTGTGTTCCTTAATCTTCATAATATCCTCTACCAAACTTGTGAGGCTTGTACAGAAAACTAAATATTATATTGCTACCAATTATACACTACGGTACTTTATTAGATAAAATCAGACCAAAGTACATAGAAGTTTCTGGTTGTAATATGGCAAAATGTGAGACAGTTCAAGGTGCACAAATACTTTTGCAATGAACTGCAAAAGAGTTCAAACTTCACACTTTACAAGCGGGCTATGTCAAAAGTAAACAACATATTTGCAAAACTTTGCACTTTGGCGCAAAACAGTTTGTTTTCACTATATTCTCAGGAGTCATTTTTGTGTTGCTTTGCAAAATAAGTGCACAAGGTTTCTAAAATATGAACAGATGCAAACATATTCTCTTGCCCTCAGTCATAGGTGCCACTTTCATAATTGCTTACTTGTGTTGTCTTCAAACTGTAAGTTTTGATTAGAATAGTTGTGTGGCGTCATTAGTGGTAAGAAAGAAGCTTGGATGAAAAAACATTTCCTACAACCTCTAAAATAACTCTAACGATTTGCGTGAGACACATTTATCAAATCAAACCTGTTTAATTTCTTTTCAATTCACAATCATGTGCTCCTCTGTGACAAAAAAAGTCCAAATCAACAATAGAGGTTTATGGGTGTAACTAGAGAGGCACCGATCCACTTTTTCCACTTCCAATACCAATACCGATATCTGAGGTCTGGCCTCGACCGATACCGCTCCAATACAGAAAAACAGTGATGAATGGAACACGTTTCCTTTCAGACGTAAGTGAACTTAATTACAAATTTATTTGATAACTGCACCAGTACAGCACACTTAAATACACCAATAGCTTCATAAACTGTGTGGAAACAACACAACTTTAATTTGTTCAATCAGGAGTAGAACAGCCAATGAAAAATAAATAATGAACAAACTGAAACTGACAAAAACCGGAGGTTGACTACTTTGGTCAAACATGTAAAAATAAACGGCAAAAAAACTTCATTAAAGAAAGTGCAATTAGTAATTCTAAAACTAATGTAAAATAAGTGATAAAGCAAGACGTCGCTCAGAGCACAAAATGTAGAATTAGACTTCATAGATTTGCGCTTATGGATTGGGCACCCACTCACTGATACCTGATCTGGATTTTGTTTTCAGTATTGTGACCAATACAGATATCAATAACAAATCAGTGCAGCTCTAGTTGTAACATGTCAAAGGTATAAAAGTTCAAGTCTCACAACATTGTAGTTTTGTAGGAATGTCACAATGACACATAACTACTCCATTCCACTAAAAACAACTGGCCACTCCACCACTGCGGATAAGTTGATGTATAATTCATGTAGCGACTGTTCTGCATATTAATGTTTTGTACAAGACGTTGAGCTAATACATCTTCTCACAGCAGAGCTGTGAGCAAACCTGTACTGTGATCTCAACAGAGCCGCTGTCAGCCAACGTCAGCTGACCTCTGCTGTGATTGGATCGCACACAACCCGCTCCGCCAGTAGACGGCAAAGGTGTAAAAATTGTACAGGGTGCGGGGGTTGTGTCCATGTCTAAATGGGGGATGGGGTTGACTGGCATCCACATAAAGTATCTCCTCCTCTGACCTTGAGAGGCGAAGTGCTCCACCCTGCAGGACGAGCAGAAAGACGCCGCCCTGCCCTTTTAAAAGCAGCCACTAAGAATCCTGCTGTAGTTTCCTCTGTGTCAACAATCAGACTTCCTCTTTACAGTAAACCCAGAAGAGTCTGACATGTGTAGCAGGATACAGAGCAAATGTCAAAGGTTTTTCTTCCTCTGTGTGTTATTTGATCTGGTTCATGTGTGTGTTGGGGTGTGTGTGTGTGTGTGTTTTTTTTTTCCATCGCAACAAACAGATGGTATCATAATGACATCATTGCACTCTAGGGTTATGTACTCTGAAACTCAGAGGTGGTGGGGGGGAGGAGGAAGAAATGAGGAGTGTTTCATCTAAAAAGAGCAGCAGAAATGAGCCATTTAGCTGGAGTTTGCCCCGCTAAACAACGCCTACTTCCCCGCTCCTCGTCTTGTCTGTTACAAATGTCAGCGCTGCCAGTTAACTGGACTTGAAATGATGTGCTTCGTCTTTCTCAGTCTCTTCTCTGCCATGTTCTCCTTCATTTGTTCAGGTTGCCCCGAGCACCTGAGTTTCTTTCCTTTTTTTTATTTTTATGAGCATCTCTTCTTCTCTTCTTTCCTTCTTCTTTTTCCTTTTCTTTCTTTTTTATCTTCCCCCTCTGTTCCCAACCTCTCATCTCAACCAAGCAGGGAGAAACCTGTCACCACGCAGCATTAGTATGCTCTTTTCATATCCGTGCCTCTTTTTCTCCCTTTTCTCTCTCTCTCCTTCCCTCTCCTCTTCCTCTTGCTTGTTCTGTGCAAACATAAAAATAGTTTATGCCTCTGACAAGAAAATGCCTCTAATCCCGAGGTTTGTTGGAGAGCAAACAGACGCAATTGGCCACTTATTATTCTGTGTAGAATTTTCTATGTGGGGTGTTTGTGGTATCCATGGCAACAAAGTAGGGTGCAGATCCCCCCCCCCCCAACTCCCTGAAGCCCCTCACTCTCCCTCCCGTGTCACCGAGCAGAATTGGAGAAGAGGGGATGAAAAGAGGCGATAAAATAACACACTTACTGAAACACATGGGGCAAGCTATAACCTGTTAGTTCAGTGACTGTGTGTGTTTCAGCATGCACACCACGCGTGTGTGTGTGTGTGTTTGTCACACTCTTTGTCAAGTGCATAATAGTATCTGCACGCCTGCATATAGCCGTTAGCTTTCACACAATCAGATTTCTTTGATTGAATCCTCGTGCGTAATATAAGAGGAGATTGTGAGAACTGGATCTATTACTGAAAAAGAAAGACACAGGTGTTCGCTTTTGTCTTAATGCAAAAGCGATCCACTGCACCTTCACCTGCCGGTTCAGGTGCAGTGGAGCCCACATGGAGAAAATGTTTGTAATTATAAGCCTTCCACGTGTGAGCCGTCTCCTCTCCGGGATGTGCAGACCTTCGCACTCCATCTAACACCGTGGAAATCAATGAAAGCCAGTCGGAGAGGTGTGAAGATTGAGCTGCGGTCAAAATACTTTGCATGCCGACTAGTGATGGGAATTCCTGCACTTTGCCAGGAACCACATCGTTTGCCTCGGCTCGAGAAAAGAAGGAGGAAGAAAAAACTTTGTAGCTACTGTTGTTTAAAAGATCGGGGAACTTTATAAGGTGGGTCCTGTTGAAAGTTTCTCAGGATTTACTATCTTATAAGTCTGCTTAATGACTCAGTCTAAATCCAGATTAGTTGGTCTCGGAGGTTGACCTGGTAGGCTGAACTGGGAAAGTGGACTGCTACCTACTTAAAAGAAATCTCAAAAATCTTAGAGAACCTTATCCAAATACCTTTATCGACCTTTAAACCATTATCACATGTGCATTTGGTGGGTATTTACACAAAAGTAGGTGGTCATTCATACAAGGATTGTAGCTAGAAGGTCACTAATGATCTTTCATTCTGCGTTTGGTTCATTCAAAATGTTTCTGGTGACAATAAATGTCTGATGAGCGGATGTGTGAAACAATGAGAAGATAAAAACTCACTACTTCACACTGAATTAACTTATCAATCACTTCATCTGAACCTAATTTAGGACGTTTTCAGACCTGATAGACCAGTAGGCTCGGTTGGATTGGGGATCGAGATTGCAACATTTGTTACATTTTCAGCTAATGAACTTCGCTTTCACATTACACCAGCGGTGCCCAAAGTGGGTCCTGGATGTTTTAGTTCTCCCCCTGGTGGCTCCAACAACCTTTTCAGCATGTCAGTGTTTCTTCTCAGGCCTTCTAATGAGCCGTCATTTGATGCAGATGTGTTAAACCAGGGAGAGAACTGAAACATGCAGGATGCCGGCCCTCCAGGACCCACTTTGGGTACCACTGCTTTACACTGGGTAAAACCAGCCAAACCCATTGCAAAAACTTGTTCCCTGCCTCGCCTGTGGTGGCGCTGCATCAAGAAAAACCTCTGAAGAAGACACCGAGCACAACTTCAATTCTTCACGACATGCAAACAAAAATGGAGTACTGTCAGATTTAAGTGATTGTAGGGTTTCTCCTGCTGGTGCAAGACTCACCCGTTTGTTTTGGTTGTATTTACCCAGAATGCCCTGCGGTATATAGACCACTTCCTACTTTTGGACCGGTCTCTTGTCTGCGTGGTTCACGTATGCATTTCACTGTAATTGGGGCCTGCCCATAGCAATGCATAAGGAGAGCAGTGACTGACTTGCAAAGCAAGTCAGTCACTGCCTCCATGCATTGCATGGCAGGCACCTATTGTTCTACACCCAATAGAATGTCTCTTTATTTATTGGGGCCTGCCCATAGCAATGCATAAGGAGAGCAGTGACTGACTTGCAAAGCAAGTCAGTCACTGCCTCCATGCATTGCATGGCAGGCACCTATTGTTCTACACCCAATAGAATGCCTCTTTATTGGGGCCTGCCCCATAGCAATGCATAAGGAGAGCAGTGACTGACTTGCTAAGCAAGTCAGTCACTGCCTCCATGCATTGCATGGCAGGCACCTATTGTTCTACACCCAATAGAACGCCTCTTTATTCTTAACTTCTTCTTCCGCGGACATTAATGCGGCTCGTACCGCTGCGAGCCCACCCACAAAAGTGGTATCAAAACGTGCGGCTCGTTCCCGGGAAGGGAGCTATTACTTTTGGTGGGATTTGGAGTTACCATGGCGACGTAAAAAGAAAAAAACGACCCCAAAATCACTAACGAGCTCACCAGGTGCAAGTCTCAAATGTCAAGGGGAGGCAACCAGTAAATCCTGAAAATACCCTATTTTTGAGGATTTTCTGTGTAAATCATAACTTCATGTAGAAACGCCATTCAAACTTCATTTTGTAGATACGTCCGTGATCTCTTTTAAAGTGAAGACAGCGTCAATATGTATTATGGTTTGTCCACAACTTCTTTCTAAGCGACCCAAAGTTTTTGATTTTGGAAAAATCAGAGTGTGAAGGCGCTCCGCTGGAAATGAGAGTCAGGCGACATTTTGACCCCAAATCATTTTTAACTCGCCCTCACGCTCACAAATATTGCATGATTGGTATCAAACTTGGTCATGACATTGATCGCGTGCCTGCTCCGGTCAAATGTTTTCAAAAATTATCTATAAACACAGTTTTCTCTCCAGGTGCTTCAGAGCAAAGTCATGCGCCAGGGTAGCAGACAGATCTCACTGATTCACTTCCATGTATTTCTGAAAAATTACAGACCTTGGCACACACTTTTTTATCTCATCGCTGTTAATACTGTGAGTGAGGTAGAGATATGAATGGCGGGACTATGTGAGGCGACAAATAGCCCTCTCATATGCTTCAAAGCGGTTTTCGAATATGTATTACGGTTCCCGAGCAGGAAACAGTTTTTTGCAATGCTTTTTTAGTCAAACTGGCTGGCTCAAACAGAGAATTGTCTCCCCTGGATGTCTCACTCACAGCTGGCAGAGGATTATTTACCATGGCAGCGGAACCCAGAGCAGGAGAGCTGCTGAGGACTACAAATACGCATCACTGTAGTTCGAACTACTAGTTCAGTTAAAACAGAGGAGGACTGAGCTGGCCTTTAGAAAAACTTGCTGCTATGGGCTGTATATAACTAATTTAACCCTGTCACTGTTACACATGGGATGAGTCTAGCCCTTTGAAATGAAGCTTACTGAAAATTTCAAAATAAAAGCCCTTGAAAATTTTTACATCAGGTCATTGCTTTTTTGAGCGTTATATGACTGATTTAATCCAATGACTGTTACACATGGGATGACTTTGACCCTTTCAAATGAAGCTTAACAAAAATTTCAAAATAAAAGCCTTGGGAATTTTTACATCATGTAATTGCTCTTTTTGGCTTTATGTGACTGGTTTATCCAAAGCACTCTTACACATTGGATTAGTGTGGGCATTTAATATGAAGCTTACTGCAAATTTCAAAATAAAAGCCTCAAAATGCCCCTCTGGACAGTGCACGGGCGCAGTGCAGTGATATCATTCTGCATTATCTGTTTATCCCAGGTTAGGGAACTGCCTTGCGCAGCAAGGCAGTTCATTAGCATTAGCCTTTTAGCTTAAATAAGCTATTTTCTATTTTTCAGACTTATTAGCCATGTTTAGTATACTTAATGGAGTAAGTAAATGACAGTAAACATTCTAATGATACCCCACATGCTACTGAAAGTATTTTTTGCTTACATTAGCATATTTGCTCATTTTAGCTAATACACTTACTTTATCATACTGAATGTTGCATGTCCAGCTTACTTAACATTCTTGTGATTCTCCACATGCTATTGATTACATTGCAGCTTTCTTTAGCATTGATGCTAATTCTTAGCATCACAACGCTGGGTCCAAACCGGACGGGCACACTTTGGCAGGCCCCAGTTAAATTTCTTCAGGAATTTTCTAGTTGGGGCCTGCCCATAGCAATGCATAAGGAGAGCAGTGACTGACTTGAAGCAAGTCAGTCACTGCCTCCATGCATTTAACATGGCAGGCACCTATTGTTCTACACCCAATAGAATGTTTCTTTATCGTATTATTTATTATTCTTCCGTTACGTTAATGCGGCTTTCGTGCCGCTGAGCCCACCCACAAAAGTGGTATCAAAACGTGCGGCTGTTCCGGGAGAGCTATTACTTTTGGTGGGCTTTGGAGTTACCATGGCGGCGTAAAAAGCAAAAACGACCCCAAAATCACTAACTTGAGCTCACCAGGTGCATCTCTCTCGTCGTCAAGGGGCGAGGCAACCAGTAAATCCTGAAAATACCCTATTTTTGAGGATTTTCTGTGTCGTCATAACTTTATGTAGAAAGCGCCATTCAAACTTCATTTTGTAGATACGTCCGTGATCTCTTTTAAAGTGAAGACAGCACGTCAATATGTATTATGGTTTGTCCACAACTTCTTTCTAAGCGACCCAAAGTTTTTGATTTTGGAAAAATCAGAGTGTGAAGGCCGCTCCGCTAGAGTGAGAGTCAGAGCGACATTTTGACCCCAAATCATTTTTTAACTCGCCCTCACGCTCACAAATATTGCATGATTGGTATCAAACTTGGTCATGACATTGATCGCGTGCCTGCTCCGGTCAAATGTTTTCAAAAATTATCTAGCGCTTACAGTTTTCTCTCCAGGTGCTTCAGAGCAAAGTCATGCGCCAGGGTAGCAGACAGATCTCACTGATTCACTTCCATGTATTTCTGAAAAATTTCAGACCTTGGCACACAACTTTTTTATATCATTGCTGTTAATACTGTGAGTGAGGTAGAGATATGAATGGCGGGACTATGTGAGACGACAAATAGCCCTCTCATATGCTTCAAACGGTTTTCGAATATGTATTACGGTTCCCGAGCACGGAAACAGTTTTTGCAATGCTTTTTAGTCAAACTGGCTGGCTCAAACAGAGAATTGTCTCCCCTGGATGTCTCACTCACAGCTGGCAGAGGATTATTTACCATGGCAACGGAACCCAGAGCAGGGAGATTTGCTGAGGACTACAAATCGCATCACTGTAGTTCAACTACTAGTTCAGTTAAAACAGAGGAGGACTGAGCTGGCCTTTAGAAAACTTGCTGCTATGGGCTGTATATAACTAATTTAACCCTGTCACTGTTACACATGGGATGAGTTTGGCCCTTTGAAATGAAGCTTACTGAAAATTTCAAAATAAAAGCCCTTGAAAATTTTTACATCAGGTCATTGCTTTTTTGAGCGTTATATGACTGATTTAATCAATGACTGTTACACATGGGATGACTTTGACCCTTTCAAATGAAGCTTAACAAAAATTTCAAAATAAAAGCCTTGGGAATTTTACATCATGTAATTGCTCTTTTGGCTTTATGTGACTGGTTTATCCAAAACACTCTTACACATTGGATTAGTGTGGGCATTTAATATGAAGCTTACTGCAAATTTCAAAATAAAAGCCTCAAAATGCCCTCTGGACAGTGCACCACCGGAGGCGGTGCAGTGATATCATTCTGCATTATCTGTTTATCCCAGGTTAGGGAACTGCCTTGCACAGCAAGGCAGTTCATTAGCATTAGCCTTTTAGCTTAAATAAGCTATTACCTATTTTTCTTACTTATCTGCCATGTTTAGTATTCTGAAGGAATTAAGTAAATTACAGAGAACATTCTAATAATATCCCACATGCTACAGAGAGCATTCACGCTAACATTAGCATATTTGCTCATTTTAGCTAATACACTTACTTTATCATACTGAATGGTGCATGTCCAGTTTACTTAACATTATTGTGATTCTATTGATTGTATTGATTACATTGCAGCTTTCTTTAGCATTGATGCAAATTGTTAGCATCAGAACGCTGGGTCCAAACCGACGGGCACACTTTGGCAGGCCCCAGTTAAATTTCTTCAGGAATTTTCTAGTACGTATTATTTATTATTCTTCCGTTACCGTTAATGCGGCTCGTACCGCTGCGAGCCCACCCACAAAAGTGGTATCAAAACGTGCGGCTCGTTCCCGGGAAGGGAGCTATTACTTTTGGTGGGATTTGGAGTTACCATGGCGACGTAAAAAGCAAAAAACGACCCCAAAATCACTAACGAGCTCACCAGGTGCAAGTCTCGTCGTCAAGGGGACGAGGCAACCAGTAAATCCTGAAAATACCCTATTTTTGAGGATTTTCTGTGTCGTCATAACTTTATGTAGAAACGCCATTCAAACTTCATTTTGTAGATACGTCCGTGATCTCTTTTAAAGTGAAGACAGCACGTCAATATGTATTATGGTTTGTCCACAACTTCTTTCTAAGCGACCCAAAGTTTTTGATTTTTGGAAAAATCAGAGTGTGAAGGCCGCTCCGCTAGAGTGAGAGTCAGAGTGAAATTTCGACCCCAAATCATTTTTTAACTCGCCCTCACGCTCACAAATATTGCATGATTGGTATCAAACTTGGTCATGACATTGATATGCGTGCCTGCTCCGGTCAAATGTTTTCAAAAATTATCTAGCGCTTACAGTTTTCTCTCCAGGTGCTTCAGAGCAAAGTCATGCGCCAGGGTAGCAGACAGATCTCACTGATTCACTTCCATGTATTTCTGATAAATTTCAGACCTTGGCACACACTTTTTTTATCTCATCGCTGTTAATACTGTGAGTGAGGTAGAGATATGAATGGCGGGACTATGTGAGACGACAAATAGCCCTCTCATATGCTTCAAACGGTTTTCGAATATGTATTACGGTTCCCGAGCAGAAACAGTTTTTTGCCATGCTTTTTTAGTCAAACTGGCTGGCTCAAACAGAGAATTGTCTCCCCTGGATGTCTCACTCACAGCTGGCAGAGGATTATTTACCATGGCAACGGAACCCAGAGCAGGGAGAGCTGCTGAGGACTTCAAATACGCATCACTGTAGTTCGAACTACTAGTTCAGTTAAAACAGAGGAGGACTGAGATGGCCTTTAGAACAACTTGCTGCTATGGGCTGTATATAACTAATTTAACCCTGTCACTGTTACACATGGGATGAGTCTAGCCCTTTGAAATGAAGCTTACTGAAAATTTCAAAATAAAAGCCCTTGAAAATTTGTACATCAGGTCATTGCTTTTTGGAGCGTTATATGACTGATTTAATCCAATGACTGTTACACATGGGATGACTTTGACCCTTTCAAATGAAGCTTAACAAAATTTCAAAATAAAAGCCTTGGGAATTTTTACATCATGTAATTGCTCTTTTTGGCTTTATGTGACTGGTTTATCCAAAGCACTCTTACACATTGGATTAGTGTGGGCATTTAATATGAAGCTTACTGCAAATTTCAAAATAAAAGCCTCAAAATGCCCCTCTGGACAGTGCACCGCGGTAGTACAGTGATATCATTCTGCATTATCTGTTTATCCGAGGTTAGGGAACTGCCTTGCGCAGCAAGGCAGTTCATTAATAACCTTTTAGCTTAAATAAGCTATTTTCTATTTTTCAGACTTATTAGCCATGTTTAGTATACTTAATGGAGTAAGTAAATGACAGTAAACATTATAATGATACCCCACATGCTACTGAAAGTATTTATGCTTATATTAGCATATTTGCTCATTTTAGCTAATGCACTTGCTTTATCATACTGAATGTTGCATGTCCAGCTTACTTAACATTCTTGTGATTCTCCACATGCTATTGATTACATTGCAGCTTTCTTTAGCATTGATGCAAATTGTTAGCATCAGAACGCTGGGTCCAAACCGACGGGCACACTTTGGCAGGCCCCAGTTAAATTTCTTCAGGAATTTTCTAGTTATAGTAACTTATTCTTCTGTTACCGTTAATGCAGCTCTGCCTGAGCCCACCCATAAATGTGGTATCAAAACGTGCGGCTCTAACCCGGCTTTGGAGATATTACTTTTGGTGGTTTTTGGAGTTACCTTGGCGACTTAAAAAGAAAAAAAACGACCCCAAAATCACTAACGAGCTCACCAGGTGCAATCTCGTCGTCAAGGGGATGAGGCAACCTCTAAATCTTAAAAATACCCTATTTTTGAGGATTTTCTGTGTCGTCATAACTTCATGTAGAAACGCCATTCAAACTTCATTTTGTAGATACGTCCGTGATCTCTTTTAAAGTGAAGACAGCACATCGATATGAATTATGGTTTGTCCACAACTTCTTTCTAAGCGACCCAAAGTTTTTGATTTTTGGAAAAATCTGAGTGTGAAGGCTGCTCCTCTAGAGTGAGAGTCAGAGCGACATTTTGACCCCAAATCATTTTTTAACTCGCCCTCACGCTCACAAATATTGCATGATTGGTATCAAACTTGGTCATGACATTGATCGCGTGCCTGCTCCGGTCAAATGTTTTCAAAAATTATCTAAGCGCTTACAGTTTTCTCTCCAGGTGCTTCAGAGCAAAGTCATGCCAGGGTAGCAGACAGATCTCACTGATTCACTTCCATGTATTTCTGAAAATTACAGACCTTGGCACACACTTTTTTATCTCATCGCTGTTAATACTGTGAGTGAGGTAGAGATATGAATGGCGGGACTATGTGAGGCGACAAATAGCCCTCTCATATGCTTCAAAGCGGTTTCGAATATGTATTACGGTTCCCAGCAGGAAACAGTTTTTTACAATGCTTTTTTAGTCAAACTGGCTGGCTCAAACAGAATTGTCTCCCCTGGATGTCTCACTCACAGCTGGCAGAGAGGATTATTTACCATGGCAACGGAACCCAGAGCAGGAGAGCTGCTGAGGACTACAAATCGCATCACTGTAGTTCGAACTAGTAGTTCAGTTAAAACAGAGGAGGACTGAGCTGGCCTTTAGAAAAACTTGCTGCTATGGGCTGTATATAACTAATTTAACCCTGTCACTGTTACACATGGGATGAGTTTGGCCCTTTGAAATGAAGCTTACTGAAAATTTCAAAATAAAAGCCCTTGAAAATTTTTACATCAGGTCATTGCTTTTTTGAGCGTTATATGACTGATTTAATCCAATGACTGTTACACATGGGATGACTTTGACCCTTTCAAATGAAGCTTAACAAAAATTTCAAAATAAAAGCCTTGGGAATTTTTACATCATGTAATTGCTCTTTTTGGCTTTATGTGACTGGTTTATCCAAAGCACTCTTACACATTGGATTAGTGTGGGCATTTAATATGAAGCTTACTGCAAATTTCAAAATAAAAGCCTCAAAATGCCCTCTGGACAGTGCACCGCGGGCCAGTGCAGTGATATCATTCTGCATTATCTGTTTATCCGAGGTTAGGGAACTGCCTTGCGCAGCAAGGCAGTTCTGATTAACATTAGCTTAAATAAGCTATTTTCTATTTTTCAGACTTATTAGCCATGTTTAGTATACTTAATGGAGTAAGTAAATGACAGTAAACATTCTAATGATACCCCACATGCTACTGAAAGTATTTATGCTTACATTAGCATATTTGCTCATTTTAGCTAATACACTTACTTTATCATACTGAATGTTGCATGTCCAGCTTACTTAACATTCTTGTGATTCTCCACATGCTATTGATTACATTGCAGCTTTCTTTAGCATTGATGGTAATTCTTAGCATCAGAACGCTGGGTCCAAACCGACGGGCACACTTTGGCAGGGCCCAGTTAAATTTCTTCAGGAATTTTCTAGTTCTGAACTTATTCTTCCGTCACCGTTAATGCGGCTCGTACCGCTGCGAGCCCACCCATAAAAGTGGTATCAAAGCGTCGGCTCGTTCGACAGGTGTGCTATTATTTTTATAAGGAATCGGACTTATAATGGCGACGTAAAAAGCGAATAAAGAGCAAAATTTCCAACTGCGAAGCAAGAGCATAACTGACACCAACTGCCGCTTTTTTAGAGTGAGAATTTAAGCAGATTTTTGACCCCAAAGTGATTTTGAAATCGCTGTCACGCCCACAAATATCGCCCGATTGGTATCAAACTCGGTCATGACATTGACACGCATGCCTGCTCCGGTAAAATGTGTTCGATATTTCTCTAGCATTTACGGTTTTCTGTCAAGGTGCTTCAGAGTGAAATCATGGGACAGGGTAACTGACGCTCTCCCAGGTTCACTTCCATGTATTTCTGAAAAGTTTCTGCACAATTTTTTGTCTCATCACTGCAATTACTGTGAATGAGGTAAAAATATGAATTGGGTACTATCGGAGAACACAAATAGCCCTCTCATACGCTAAGCGGTTTTTCAAATATGTATTACGGTTCCTGAATGGCAAAGGTTTGGAGTGCTTTTCCATATTAATTGGCTGGGTGTCTCACAAAGATAGAATTTTTCCCCCCTTTCTGTCTCAAACACACTGACAGTTAGCAGCTGATCCATTACCATAGCAACGGAACACATGAGGCCAGTAATTGTATTTATGGGAGGACACTCTGGAATGAGCTTTTAGAACTACTTGTGTTTTGGGCATTTTATAACAGATTTTAACAAACCATTGTTACACATAGGATTAGTGTGTAATTTTTAATAAATGGAGGAAATTTCCCAATAAAAGCCCCAATATCTCTGTCAGGTAGTGCAAACTGTAAATCTCTGCCTATATTAACTTTTTCCTCTCAGGTTATGGCACTGGCTTCTAGCAAGCCAGTTTTCATAATGCTTTGACCTAATGATATTAAATAGGACTATCAGAACACCATATCTGTAGTTCTAACTAACACTCAGTTAAAACAGAGCTTCCATTTAGAACTACTGGCTGTTTAGGCCAGTAAATAAGAGATTTACCTCAAACACTGTTAGCCATTGGATTAGTGTGGGCATTTAATATGAAGCTTATGTTTATATTTCAAAATAAAAGCCTTCTTATTTCCCTCAGGTTAATGCATGGCGCAATAATATTAGAATGCTTTATATTCTTCTCTCAGGTTAGGGATCTGCCTTGCGCAGCAAGCGAATTAAGATAAGATTTTTACCTTAAATAAACTATTAGCTATTTTACTTACTTAGTCATTTTAAATATACTGAATGGAGTAAATCAATTACAGAAAACATTCTAATGATACCCCACATGCTATTGGCAACACTTAGGTAAAGATATGTTTGGCCTGCTTTGATCAGAAAAAGTAACTGCTTAAAACTATTAGGATCCCATCTCTCCCTGTGTTTTTCATTCTCATGACAGTTGAGCTGCTCTTTAGAACTACAAAGACTGAAGGTTAGAACTACAACATGGTGGAACTGTCAGTTACTACAGAGGAGGACTGAGCTGGCCTTTAGAACTACTTGTGTTTTCAGCATTATAGAAACGATTTAACACATTCACTGTTACACATGGGATTAGTTTGACCATTCCAATGAAGCTTAACACAAATTTCAAAATAAAAGCCTTGGCAATTTTTACATCACGTATTTGCTCTTTTTGGCTTTATGTGACTGGTTTATCCAAAGCACTCTTACACATTGTATTAGTGTGGGCATTTATAATGAATTTTTCTGCAAATTTCAAAATAAAAGCCTTAATATGATTTAGGGTCAGGGCACCGCCGCAGGTGGTGCAAAAATATGATTCTGCATTATCTGTTTCTCTCAGGTTAGGGAACTGCCTTGCGCAGCAAGGCAGTTCATTAGCATTAGCATTTTATCTTAAATAAGCTATTGGGTATTTTTTTGTCTTTTTAGCCATGTTTAGTATACTTAATGGTGTAAGTAAGATAAGATAGTATAACATGCTAGTGAGCTGATTATCATGCTTAATCGTGCATGTCCATGTTAGTCAACATTCTTGTGATTCTCCACATGGTTCTTTGGAAGTTTTTAAGCTTAGCATTGATGCAAATTCTTAGCATCAGAACGCTGGGTCCAAACCGACGGGCACACTTTGGCAGGCCCCAGTTAAATTTCTTCAGGAATTTTCTAGTTGGGGTTTGCATAGCAATGCATAGAGCAGTGACTGACTTGCAAGTCAGTCACTGCCTCCATGCATTGCATGGCAGGCACCTATTGTTCTACACCCAATAGAACGTCTCTTTAAGTATTATAATTATTTATTTTTCTTCCGTGACCGTTAATGCGGCTCGTACCGCTGCGAGCCCATCCACAAAAGTGGTATCAAAACGCATGCTCGAACCGGCATTGGAGCTATTACTTTTGGTGGGATTTGGAGTTTCCATGGCGACGTAAAAAGCAAAAAACGACCCCAAAATCACTAACGAGCTCACCAGGTGCAAGTCTCGTCGTCAAGGGGACGAGGCAACCAGTAAATCCTGAAAATACCCTATTTTTGAGGATTTTCTGTGTCGTCATAACCTTATGTAGAAATGCCATTCAAACTTCATTTTGTAGATACGTCCGTGATCTCTTTTAAAGTGAAGACAGCACGTCGATATGTATTATGGTTTGTCCACAACTTCTTTCTAAGCGACCCAAAGTTTTTGATTTTTGGAAAAATCAGAGTGTGAAGGTCAGCTCCGCTAGAGTGAGAGTCAGAGTGACATTTTGACCCCAAATCATTTTTAACTCGCCCTCACGCCACAAATATTGCATGATTGGTATCAAACTTGGTCATGACATTGATACGTGCGTGCCTGCTCCGGTCAAATGTTTTCAAAAATTATCTAGCGCTTACAGTTTTCTCTCCAGGTGCTTCAGAGCAAAGTCATGCGCCAGGGTAGCAGACAGATCTCACTGATTCACTTCCATGTATTTCTGAAAAATTACAGACCTTGGCACACACTTTTTTTATCTCATCGCTGTTAATACTGTGAGTGAGGTAGAGATATGAATGGCGGGACTATGTGAGACGACAAATAGCCCTCTCATATGCTTCAAACGGTTTTCGAATATGTATTACGGTTCCCGAACGGGAAACAGTTGTTTGCAATGCTTTTTTTAGTCAAACTGGCTGGCTCAAACAGAGAATTGTCTGCCCCTGGATGTCTCACTCACAGCTGGCAGAGAGGATTATTTACCATGGCAACGGAACCCAGAGCAGGGAGAGCTGCTGAGGACTACAAACACGCATCACTGTAGTTCTAACTAGTAGTTCAGTTAAAACAGAGGAGGACTGAGCTGGCCTTTAGAACAACTTGCTGCTATGGGCTGTATATAACTAATTTAACCCTGTCACTGTTACACATGGGATGAGTCTAGCCCTTTGAAATGAAGCTTACTGAAAATTTCAAAATAAAAGCCCTTGAAAATTTTTACATCAGGTCATTGCTTTTTTGAGCGTTATATGACTGATTTAATCCAATGACTGTTACACATGGGATGACTTTGACCCTTTCAAATGAAGCTTAAAAATTTCAAAATAAAAGCCTTGGGAATTTTTACATCATGTAATTGTTTTTTGGCTTTATGTGACTGGTTTATCCAAAGCACTCTTACACATTGGATTAGTGTGGGCATTTAATATGAAGCTTACTGCAAATTTCAAAATAAAAGCCTCAAAATGCCCCTTCTGATAGTGCACGCCACAGGCGGTGCAGTGATATCATTCTGCATTATCTGTTTATCCGAGGTTAGGAACTGCCTTGCGCAGCAAGGCAGTTCATTAGCATTAGCCTTTTAGCTTAAATAAGCTATTTTCTATTTTTCAGACTTATTAGCCATGTTTAGTATACTTAATGGAGTAAGTAAATGACAGTAAACATTCTAATGATACCCACATGCTACTGAAAGTATTTATGCTTACATTAGCATATTTGCTCATTTTAGCTAATACACTTGTTTTATCATACTGAATGTTGCATGTCCAGCTTACTTAACATTCTTGTGATTCTCCACATGCTATTGATTACATTGCAGCTTTTTAGCATTGATGCAAATTCTTAGCATCAGAACGCTGGGTCCAAACCGACGGGCACACTTTGGCAGGCCCCAGTTAAATTTCTTCAGGAATTTTCTAGTTCTTAACTTATTCTTCCGTCACCGTTAATGCGCGCTCGTGCATCAAAGTAGCCCACCCATAAAAGTGGTATCAAAACGTGCGGCTCGAACCCGGCATTGAGCTATTACTTTTGGTGGGATTTGCAGTTACCATGGCGACGTAAAAACAAAAAAACGACCCCAAAATCACTAACGAGCTCACCAGGTGCAATCTCGTCGTCAAGGGGATGAGGCAACCTCTAAATCTTAAAAATACCCTATTTTTGAGGATTTTCTGTGTCGTCATAACTTTATGTAGAAACGCCATTCAAACTTCATTTTGTAGATATGTCCGTGATCTCTTTAAAGTGAAGACAGCACGTCAATATGTATTATGGTTTGTCCACAACTTCTTTCTAAGCGACCCAAAGTTTTTGATTTTGGAAAAATCAGAGGTGAAGGCGCCCGCTTAGAGTGAGAGTCAGAGCGACATTTTGACCCCAAATCATTTTTAACTCGCCTCACGCCACAAATATTGCATGATTGGTATCAAACTTGGTCATGACATTGATACGCTGCGTGCCTGCTCCGTCAAATGTTTTCAAAATTATCTAGCGCTTACAGTTTTCTCTCCAGGTGCTTCAGAGCAAAGTCATGCGCAGACAGATCTCACTGATTCACTTCCATGTATTTCTGAAAAATTTCAGACCTTGGCACACACTTTTTTTATCTCATCGCTGTTAATACTGTGAGTGAGGTAGAGATATGAATGGCGGGACTATGTGAGACGACAAATAGCCCTCTCATATGCTTCAAACGGTTTTCGAATATGTATTACGGTTCCCGAACGGGAAAGAGTTATTTTAAATGCTTTTTTTAGTCAAACTGGCTGGCTCAAACAGAGAATTGTCTCCCCCTGGATGTCTCACTCACAGCTGGCAGAGAGGCTTATTTACCATGGCAACGGAACCCAGAGCAGGGAGAGCTGCTGAGGACTACAACACGCATCACTGTAGTTCTAACTAGTAGTTCAGTTAAAACAGAGGAGGACTGAGCTGGCCTTTAGAACAACTTGCTGCTATGGGCTGTATATAACTCATTTAACCCTGTCACTGTTACACATGGGATGAGTCTAGCCCTTTGAAATGAAGCTTACTGAAAATTTCAAAATAATAATCATGTAATTGTGACTGGTTTATCCAAAGCACTCTTAGACACTGGATTAGTGTGGGCATTTAATATGAAGCTTACTGCAAATTTCAAAATAAAAGCCTCAATATGCCCCTTCTGATAGTGCATCAGAGGCGTGTGCAATGATATCATTCTGCATTATCTGTTTATCCGAGGTTAGAACTGCCTTGTAGCAAGGCAGTTCATTAGCATTAGCCTTTTAGCTTAAATAAGCTATTTTCTATTTTTCAGACTTATTAGCCATGTTTAGTATACTTAATGGAGTAAGTAAATGACAGTAAACATTCTAATGATACCCCACATGCTACTGAAAGTATTTATGCTTACATTAGCATATTTGCTCATTTTAGCTAATGCACTTACTTTATCATACTGAATGTTGCATGTCCAGCTTACTTAACATTCTTGTGATTCTCCACATGCTATTGATTACATTGCAGCTTTCTTTAGCATTGATGCAAATTCTTAGCATCAGAACGCTGGGTCCAAACCGACGGGCACACTTTGGCAGGCCCCAGTTAAATTTCTTCAGGAATTTTCTAGTTCACTTCTGCTATACTGAAATGTGGGTTTGGAGGCGGACTAGAGGTCACTATTTTGGCCCTCAGCAGAGTTTGGTTTTATACTTAATAAATGACATCATTTCCCTTTATATTAGTTAGTTGCACTGAGATCCATCATATATTTGCTCTCTGCTCAAGTATTACACATTAAGATCATCAGAACGCCACGTTCTACCTTTCTTGGGTAAATAATCATCTACATTTCCATAGATAACGGCCCACTGTACATGACAGATCAAGATGTGCGGAAAGCTTTCAGGTGTTGTTATGTGATGATATCAAACATACAAAGTTCAGACATATAAAAAACATTTTTAGACATATAAAAAACAGAAGCAAGCCAGCATTACAAAGCTCAAACACAAAAGCAAGCGGTAGGGATGAGAGTTGTGTTATATTTTTGTGATTTTATGTATTTGACTTTGCGAAGACACTTTTTCTTTCTGTTTCTGTTTCACAATTTGTTCTTATTGCATTTGTTTCTGGCCGTCTTCACCGAGCATCAAAACAAAATGTAGATTCAAACACATTATGTCAATTCCTTACACACTTACTCTTTTAGGAAACTTCAGTTTGTCTTTTTTTTTTAATAATCTGGATCTATTTCGAAATTGAAATCCATTTTATTCCTTCTCATTGTCTATTCTCGTTTCAGATGCGTTCAGACACATAATTTCCAAATAATTACGCAAATGCCAGTATGTTTACTGCCTGCTGCTCTCAGTTGAATCCATCTTTTCAGCACGTGCTTGATCAATACGTTGACGGCTGTAGAGCCCCTATGGAACTCACAGGTGAAAGGTCATAGAGGTCATAGGGCATTGAGTGCTGAGAGTCAGCATATTGTCCTGCTGATTAC